>NW_007726394.1:117913-212260 GCF_000696425.1 Galeopterus variegatus | reverse complement strand
CACCCCGACCCCCACCCCAAAGGGTCCCTGCTGCCCTCTTAGGGTTCCCGAGGTGCGGGGCGGGGCTCCACAGGACCCTATCCCCAGAGTTTCCATCCTGCCTCAATTCAGACCAGACCTTCGGTCTCTACACATGGTGCCAAGGAGGAGGGTCCCGACCTCCTTCCCGGGCCTCCCCACCTGCGGCCCCGCGGAAGGGAGGGGAGGCAGGCCCGGAGGCGCTCGTGTGAAGAAGTTAATTCAATTCGCTCTGGTAACCGAGTTATTCTGATCCGGCCCCTCAGCCCCGCCCCCAGTAAGGTCCAGTACCGGCGAGGACGGCGGAGGCGGCCCAGGAGGGGGTATGGAGACAAGGACGAGGAAGAGACGGAGCGTGGGACAGCGACGGGGAGGGGACGTGGATATAGAGAGGAGACGGGGACGGAGACAGGGAGAGGAAGGGACAAACAGTGATGGAGAAAGGGAGAAGAGAGATACGGGTACACGGATGGAGACAAGGATGAAACGTGTACAAGAGACGGGTAGAGGTGGGGACAAGGCAGGGACAGAGTAGGACACAAGGGTAAGAGAGAGACAGAGAGGAGAAAGTGAGATAGATATGGAGATCTGGGATAGGGATGAGGAGGGATGGGACCTGGACAGCAGCAAGGATTATGGTGGAGACGGCAGAAGGATGAGACAAAACAGGGACGGTAATGGTGAGACAGACACGGCAGAGGGACAGCCTCAGAGAAACAAGGCCAGGCACAGACGCAAGCGGAGGAACAGAGGCTGACGGGCGGAGAGAAAGAGCCTCTGGAGAGCTGATACCCGCGAGCTGGAGTGCGGGGGTGGGGGGGCCGAGGGATTGCGATGGAGGCGCTGCGGGGCGGCCCGGCACAAGGCTGCCGAGGGGGGTGTCGCTAGAGCTGAGTCCCTCTGGCCTGACTAGTCCTGAAGACCACATGAGCCCTCACCTTTGCACCTTCAGGGCTGGCCCGCCGATCTGCCTCTCCCCTCCCCCAGTTGCCTCAGCTTAATCCTTCTCCCCAACTCTGCCGGGTGTGACCCTCTGGTGTGACCCATGGGCACAGGGTGAGTGTCTGTGTGTGTGATGGATGTCAGGAAGGGGGAGTAACCCAGTGACCCATTTACTTTCCTTCAACCTCTCCTGTCCTCCAGAGGCCCCTTTCTTCTCCAGGAAAACCACCTAGACTCAGTCTGTGCTTGGCCACAGACGTCCCTGTCCCTCCATCCCCGCATGGATTCAGTCACTGGCTGTTCATGCTGTGGGACAACCCCACGCACTCAGAATCCTTACCAGGAGAATGGAACAGTCTGCCCCTGCCACACTGACCTGAGGTGGATAGAGCATTTTCCCCACCCAGCCAGCCCCCAGCCTTCTCCACTGGAGGCTTGGCAAGTCCTGCAGATGGGGAGTCTGAGACCCTGTGAGAAGCCAGGAGAGGGGCATGTCCTTGTTACTAGCCAAAGTCCTTGGTGGTTGAGAGGAGGACTCCTGGACTTCCTCTCCCTCAAGTTTGCCAACACAATGGGGAGCATGCCCCTCCTCAGGTCACCCCCTTCATTTCTTTGAAGTGTTTTCTCAAGCTACTTTTTTTTTCAAGTTATTTTATTGTGGTAAAATACACAACATAAAATTTCCTAACTTAAACATTTTTAAGTGTACGTTTCAATGTTATTAAACACATTCATAATGTACAACCACCACCATCATTTATTTCCATAACTCTTTTCGTCTTGTAAAATCAAAACTCTGTACCCATTAAACCCTGGCTCCCCATTCCCTCTGACCCCCAGTCCCTGGCACCCCCAGCCACTGTCGCTACTACTCTAAGTATCTATTATAAGTGTAATCATATGGTGTTTGTCTTTTTGTGACTGGTTTATTTCACATAGCATAATGTCCTCAAAGTTCAACCATGTTACAGCAGGTGTCAGAACTTCCTTTTTAAGGATGAATAATATTCCAACGTATGTATATACCCCTTTTTCCTTATGCATTCATCCATCAGTGGATACTTGGGTTGCTTCCACCTATTGGCTGTTATGAATAACATTACTATGAATAAGGATATGGAAATACCTCTTTGAGAGCCTGCATTTAACTCTTTCGGATATATACCCAGAAGTGGAATTGCTGGGTCATATGGTAATTCTACTTTTACTTTTTGAGGAACTGACGTACTGTTTTCCACAGCAGCTATGCCATTTTACATTCCCACCAACAGCGTACAGGGTTCAAATTTCTCCACATCCTCATCAACACTTGTTATTTTCTATTTTTCTCAAATTACCTTCTAGGCTTAAACTTGTAGGGGTTGAGCTCAACTGTTTAAAAAGTTCTTTTCACGGGTGTGTGAAGTGCAGCTCTGCCCCTGGACACATCCTCTATGGAGAGCCCAAGGGATCTCAGAATTGGGAGATCAGACTGGGCCACCGCTTCCCTTAGGCCCTCCCGTGGTAGGAACAACTGAAACTTGCCTGCAGGGACAAGCAGAGATTTTAGGGGAGACAAAGAGGCCCAATGCTGCTTAACATCCTGGTGCCAGCTGTCTCAGAGACCACAGTCCAGCCCTGTCATTTCTACAGTTTGGTCCTTGAGCCAACAAATTTCCTTCTGTCTAAACTACTTGTAGTTGGGCTTCTGATAAGTGCAACCAAGAGTTCTGACCAATACCATCTCTAAAGGCTTGACACCTGTATATGCAACCAAACAAATGGCAGTGGTGGTTAGAAGTTTTATTGTAAAATGCATGTTACAGGCTTAGCTGGGCATTTGCTGGCCTTCCCACGCCTCAGGACTGTGGAGGTGGAGGTTTCTCTCTCTGCAGTCCGTCATTTGCATTTGCTGATTAGCACGGGAGCTGAGAAGCAGCCCAAGAAGCTGCCTTGAACCTTGTCCCCTATTGGGTGCAGACCAGTATCTCCAGTTCTTTCAGATGGTGGAGATGCGGAAGTGGGGGGACTTTGAAGGTCAGGCTGCACGCATATGTGTGTGTGTGTGCATGTGCTGTTGTGTATGCGTGTGCATGTGTGTGGATGTGAGAGATGGAGGCAGAGTGGGAGGTACTCTGCAAGGGCCTCACACCAGAGGAGCTGGTAGTTGAGAGTCTGATGTGGGGAGCTCATCCTGACTGAGACCCCCTTCCCCCAAAATGTGTGTATTCCCAGGGAACTAAAAATGCTCTGGCATGAGATGCTGTCACAGCAAAATTGCTGTGATGCCTCCTTGTTGAGCACGATGTCTTCACTTCCATGAGTTATGATGAGTTTTGGAGCCTGATTGCTGGGCTCCAGGTCTGGCGCTGTCACTGATGAGCTGTGTGACTTATGGTAAGTCACTCAACCTCTTTGTGCCTCAGTTTTCTCACCTGTAAACCAGTTTATTTTAATAAGTTAGATAAATTAAAATATATAAAATGTTTGAATAGTGCCTGGCACATAGTAAATTAGCTACTATCACCACCCTCACTATCCCTTCTCCCTCTTTTACCTGGTGACTAAGCACTGTGTGACTGACAGACCCAGATCCAGACCAGACTCTGGCCAGGCTTCTCTTATTCATTACACCTAATACTTGGATACACAATCTAGACACCCTAGTTTGCACCGCAGCATCACCTCTACCCACGAGATTTTAGAAGACATCGGGGTTCTGCAAAGTTACCCAGCCCACCCCCTTCATTTTTTAGATGAAGAGACTAAGGCCCAGGGAGGGATCCTTAGGAAGAGTAAAATAAAAACAGTGGACTGTGTCAGGGTGGGAGGTTCCACCACAGAGGGAGCAGCATGCAAGAAGGAGCCTGGGGTGTGTCCAGCGGAGACTGTCCTGTATCTTCTGCTCTGGTCCCAGCTCTGACCCTACCCTGACTTACTCTCTGAGCCTGGGCAGTGGCAGCACCATGAGAATGGAGGAGGAAGGACCCATGTCCCGGAGAACTCTTTCTGCCAGTGGTCATGTGGAGAGCATAGCCTGGAGATTCCCAGGTACCACCACCTATTCCCACTTCTACCATCTTAGCTTCCCCTCAGAGCTCTGAGCAAGGATCTCCTAGGCTCAGAATGTGGCCACCATGCTGGTTTATTACTCCAGTGCACTCCTGGTCTGTCCTTCTCTCCTATGGGGTAAGGCAAGGAGCAGCTCCTCCTTCCCATCAGCATGCATCTTCTCACCCTCTGAAGCAACGTCCTCAGTGTCATCACTGTGCAATTATGATTGGAAGCCAAGCTTGATCAGATGTCAGGGTCTAGGGCCGGCCCGGTGGCGCACTGCTACAGTGTGCCGCTTGGGAGCGCGGCGGCGCTCCCGCCGAGGGTTCGGATCCCACATACAGACCAGTTCCCGCTCACTGGCTGAGCGAGGTGCGGGAGCAACACCGAGGGTTGCGATCCCGTTGCCGGTCCCGGTCCGGTACGGGCGCGACACTGAGGGTTGCAATCCGTTGCCGGACACGAAAGACAAAAAGGAAAAAAAAAGATGTCAGGGTCTAAATTCTAGTATGTTATGGAGCTTACCTATTAGTGAAAAGTTAACACATTGTCTGGTCCTGCTTAACTAGAATTCCTCTCAACCCCATTTATCTCCCAACTTTGTAAGCAGCCATCTTCAAAATCCCTGTTCTCTCCTGCCGTGACTGTCTAGTCCAGGGAGAGTTGGAAGCAAACACATTGACTGTACTGTATATTCTCCCAACCTTTCTGTCAGAACCCACAGTCTCTTGTTCATGCCTCTGTTATGAAGACAATCCTTGTCAACCATTCTCTTTTTCCTACCAGTACCTTAGGCCACCTAGTCTTCTACTACTTTCCATTTTTGTTTTTAGCTTCTAGCATTAGGCCTTTGCAGGGCCCAAAATGACCAGCCCTCAGGGATCCCTGAAGAACCAGGAAAGATCTTAATCCAGTTTTACAAACATTTTTGAGTGTCCAGTTTATAATGGACCCTCATGAAGTGCTAGACACATGGGGATAAGTCCATCTTGGATGGTTTCCTTAAGGATCTCCCAGTTAGGTGGGTGTATTAGTCCATTTGTGTTGCTATAACAGAAATACCTGAGACTGGGTAATTTATAAAGAACAGAGGTTTATTTGGCTTACGATTCTGGGACAGCTGCATCTGGCACGGGCCTTAGGCTGCTTCTACTCATGGTGGAAATTGGCAGGCAGCCAGGGGGTACAAGCAGATCACATGGTGAGAAGAAGCAACACAGAGAGGGGAGGTGCCAGGGTCTTTTAAGCAACCAGCTCTTGCGGGAACTAATAGAGTGAGATCTCACTTACTACCCCCTCCTCCCCCAGGGAGAGCATTAATCCATTCATGAGGGATCCACCCCCATGACTCAAACAGCTTCCAGCACTGCCACATTGGGGTTCAGATTTCCACATGAGTTTTGGCAGGGACAACACATCCAAACTCTATCAGTGGAAAAATGGGAACATATCTATGGAGGTGGGGGCATCTCTCCTTAGAATGTTTTAGTTATTTTGTGCAAGAGAATGGCACAATAAAGGTTTGTTGACTCTTTTAAAAAGGGGAAGGAAAAAAAGAGTTTGATCCTACCAACCATGTCACACATTGACAAGATTATCCAGGTTATTGGGCATAGAAGGGGACCTACCTAAGGGCTGCTGTAGTGGACATCTATGGTGTGGTCATCCCAGCATAGCTCTTCCCTCTTGAGAACTGTCCCCTCCACCCACATGGCTACCCAGGGACTACTGCTCTTAAGTAATCTTGCCCGCAGTCATAACTGGTCTGGGTGTGGGTCCTGTCCAAAGATGCGTTAATAAAACCCTCCCTCACCATTTTTCTTATTTGAACTTAGAAACAAGTCATTCTTTTTTGAATGGCGAAGGCTATAAATATAAAGCTCAGGAAATATTTACAGCCACATTCCCCATCATGAAGGGAAGGAAGACAGTCTGCAGTGACGAAAGAAGCAGCAGCTGAGGCAAAAGAGAAAGAGAATCATGTTAGAATTTGAGTGCCTAGTTCCAATTATTCCTGAGGCTTCCTTACTCTTTTTGCAAAATTGTTGTTCAGCCCTTTATTGGATTTTATTTCCCAACACATTCCTCTTTATGTTTAATTTAGTTCATGTTAGATTTCTTTCACTTCCAAACAAAGGAATCCAAATAAGAAATCAGTCCGAGGTGTGTAGAGATGCAAATGGAAGAGCTTAAACTATGGAACTGGCCCTGCTGATGTGGAGGGTGGGATGCATTGGAATCCCTCCATCCCAAGCCTGCCCTTGTCAGATGATCATGAAGCAGCTGGGAAAACCACTGCTTCAACCACTCTTAGAACTTGTCTTCAATCTTCTCCCCTGCCATGTGGTTGCAGTGTCAGAGGATTAAGTAGGAAAATGGAGAAGTGTTGGAGCACATTGTCTACAACCTCAGAAAGGTGCTTCAAGAGAGAGACAAGCAAATGAGGTGCAGCAAGACAAGTTGTAACCCTGGTAGGAGCCTCTGCCTGGGGCCGGCAATCCAGGCTGTTGCAGGAGGATGCATTGATTAGGAAAGGTAAATGTCCAACAGGTGAAATGGGTATATCTGGGAAGATCTGGAGGAATTAGGAAAGTGAGATTCTCCCAGTCCTTTCAGCACTTTGGCCTGACAACAGGAAAGAGTTGACATTTGTTATTCTTTTTTGGCATCTGGCATCTGAAATCACGTCCAAGTTAGGGGAATTCCCCCCAACCTAATACATGCCAGATACTTGCTTCCTGAACTTTCCTCACAATCAGGGCATAGACACTTGACCTCGTCTCAGCCAATCATGTGCACCGATCACAGATTAAGGTAAGGAATCCGTAGCTGAGGAAGTGAGGGCTCAGGGACCATCAGAGCTCTCTCCAGGGATAATGCAGTTACAGCAAGATATGATTCTAGGGGCAGCAGGGGCCCTACAGAGCGTGTTCTTGGCAGCATCAAGGGTTCAGTGGCAGCCATATCAGCTATGCAAGGGGCAGTGGTGGCAGTGCTGTCCTCATGGAGACACTACTGCAGCTTAATTTAGGACATTGTTCTAGTTTCATGTGTGGCTCTGTATTTGGTTCTCCAGTGGCTCCAGTAATTCTCTGAGATACCTAATATCTTTTGTAAATTTAATACAATTATTTTTTCCTTAAATAAGATGGAGTCTATTTCTGTTGCTTGTAGCTAATGATTCTGACTAATATAGCAATAGGTACAAGATTGGCTGAGGGCGCCAGACTCAGAGAAATGGCTAGAATTTGGGAATGGTTGTGTGGCCTGACTGGGACTAAAGGCAGTGAAAATCCACAGATGGAGGGCATTCAATGGCAAAATAGTTAATCAGTTTATTACCAGTGGTCACCTGGAATGAAGTGTCCACTGAGAGCATGAATTTGGAGGACAGTCAGAGATCTGTAAGAAGGGAATCAGGAACACATGGACTGTGAGGTGGTATGGACAGCTTAAAGAGAGAATGAAAGACAGTAAAAAAAATACCAAACTCAAGTTTGTATGAGAGTTAGATCATTGTTTGGGAGAGGGACATGCTGGTATGGTTATATATGAAAGGATTTGGGTGGCTGAGCACTCTGAGCCCTCTATGAGTTAGGGTTAGATTGGTGCACATAAGGGAAGATCCAAAATAACAATGGTGTAAACAAAATAATTATTTCTTCTTTATTTAAAATAAGTCTGAAGAAAGGGAGTCCAGTGCTAGTGTGGCTGTTCCATGGGCATCAGCGACTCAGACTCCTTTCTTCTTTTTGTTTTACCTTCCTAGAGTGTGGCTTCTATCCTCAAGTTTACTTAATCTTCTAAGATGACTGCTGGAGTCCCAGCCATCACATCCACATTCTAGGCAGCAAGAATGAGGAAGAAAGAAAGCAAGCAAACGTACATCTACATCTCACAGTGACACATCTCTCTAACCTTCCTAAAATTTCCATGCAACGCTTCTGTTTACTTCATGTTTGTCTGAACTCAGTCATATGGTCACATCAAACTGACAGGGAGACTGTGAAAAGGCAAGATTTTAATTAGGCACATTAGTATCCCAAATGAAATAGGGTCTTTGTTGCTGAGGAATAAGGAGAGAATGAATTTTAGGCAGGGGTATTACACATTGCTGCATAATAAATTATCCCAAGACTTATTCACTTAAAACAACACACATTTATTATGTCATAGTTTCTGTTGGTCAGAAGGCTGGGCCCAGCTTACTTGAGTCTTCTGCTTCAAGGTCTCTCACAAGGCTGCAATCAAGGTGTCTGCTAGACCTGCAGTCTTAAATGAAGGCTCAACTAAGGAAAGATCTGCTTCCAAGTTCACTCACATGGTTATTGTCAGGACTCAAGAGCTGTGGTACTGAAGGGCTCAGTTCCTTACCAGATGTTGGCCAGAGATGCCCTCAGATTCTTGCCACGTGGATCTCTCCATCAGGACCAGCATGCAGGAAGAAGATCAGAGAGAATGCCAGCAAGACAGAAATCAGTCTTTTTTGACCTAATCTTAGAAATGACATTCTGCCACATCTGCCATATTCTGTTTCTGAGAAGCAAATCACCAGGTCCTGCCCACGCTCAAGGGGAGGGGATTACACAGGGCATGAGCACCAGGAGTCAGGGATTGCTGAGAGCCAAGTTAGAAGCTGTCTACCACAGCAAGCCACTGGCAATCTCGGTCACAATCTCAATCTTCCCCTGAAAATGCAGCATTCTTACCCTGCCTAATGGGATTGCTTCTCTCTTGTTTGAAGACCATATGAAGACTTCCCCATGGGCAGTTATCTGGCAAGGAGAGAGAAGCCAAATCTCCTCACGCCCCCTCCCCACTGACTCCATTTTCTCCACACCCATAACTAGAATCAGACCTCAACATGCCTCAGGGTCAAACAGCAGGTCAAGTTCACAAGAAGGCCTTCCCTCTAAAAGAATTAAAAGATTTTCAAATTTGTATGAATAAAATCTGGCAAATATATGTGGGAATGGATTCTGAGCATGCTAGACTAGGGAGGAGGAACATAATTTAAAATTAGGCGGAATTTATCAGGATGGGTGCACTAATCAGGAAGTCTGGATTCCACTTAGTTCTAATGGCTGCGAGTTGTTCTAATCGCTTTTTTAAAAAGATGAATTAATTTTTTTCCTAGGGTCTGTAGTAACATTTTATTATGTTTATCACATATCCACCCATCTATTTTTCTATCTGTCAATCCATTATATTTTTTGATGCATTTCAAAGTAAGTTGAAATTTATACACATTTATACACTTTGCCCCTAAACACTTCAGTGTCCATATGATCAAGTGGAGAAAATATTATTTGTTAATTTTTCAGGTACAATTTTCATATAGTGAAATGCATAAATCTTAAGTGCACCACAAATTTGACACATGAATACACCCGTGAAGCCCAAACCCTTACTATCTTCCCAGAAGTTTCTCTCAAACCTCTTCCAAATCAATCCCAACCCACACTGCCTCAGAGGTAACCACTCTTCTGATTCTTTGTACTACAGATTAGTTTCCTGTGTTTGAATTCTCTGCGTACTCTTTGTATAAGCCTTCTTTTACTCAGTTTAATGTTTTCAAGATTCATTCATGTCGTTGTGTGTATCAACAGTTCACTCCTTTTTATTGCTGAGTAGTATTTCATTGAATGAGTACACCCCTGTAGGCAGAATTCTAAGATGTCCCCCAAGATTCCTGCCTCCTGGTGAGTGTACTTTGTATAACTTCCAGCGCTACGCGTGTGATAGGATATCACTCCCATGATTAAGTTATATAACACAGCACAGTTGACTTTAAAAAGCGGGGGTTATCTGGGTGGACATGACCTAATGACATGAGCCCTTTACATCAGGGTCTACAGGTCAGAAACAGTGAAGTCAGAGAGATTTGAAGCATGAGAGGGACTCAACATGAGGAAGATTCAGATGCAACTATCTAAGAAAGAACTAATCTTGCAAGATTAATGCAACTATCAAAATTCAGAGGTGAAAATTCCTGTGACTTACCCGTTTAACTCACCTGTTTGGCTCATACAGGAGTGAGAAGAGCACTGGAGAGTGACAGTGGATTACTGAAGGGTTAAGACAGGAGATGACTCCAGCTGTACTGCTCTTCCAGGTGTGGTTTCTTTACTAGAGCAAATCAACAGAGCCTCTGCCACCTGTAATAAAGTTATTAACTTGCAAATATTTTTTCTTTATTTCAATAAGCTAAGAAGACTACGGGTATTTTTTTTTTATTCTGGCAGAAGCAGAAGTACACCTTCACTATTTTGCTTCAGGGCCATGTCGACTCTCTGCCTTTGTTCAAAAATTTAGTCAACAGGGACTTTGATCATCTTAGCATCCCATAAGACAACACGTTGGTCCACTATGATGATGATAAAATGGTGATAAAACCTAAATAGGAGAAAATATTGGATACTCTGGATGCCTTAGTGAGTTGGTGTTGTCAGTGTTTTTAATTTTAGCCATTTTAGTAGGTGCGTACTGGTATCTCACTATTGTTTTCATTTGCAATTCCCTGATGACATATGAGGGGACTTCAAAATGTTCATGGAAACATGGAATTAAAAGATAAAAATAAAGGGCCAGCCCGTGGCTCACTCGGGAGAGTGCGGTGCTGATAACACCAAGTCCATGGGTTCGGATCCCTATATAGGAATGGCCAGTTAGCTCACTTGGGAGAGAGTGGTGCTGACAACACCAAGTCAAGGGTTAAGATCCCCGTACCGGTCATCTTTAAAAAAAAGAAAAAAAAAAAAAGATAAAAATAAAAAATAGGCTGGCTGAATGGCTCAGTTTAGTGGTGCTGACAACACCAAGTCAAGGGTTAAGATCCCCGTACCAGTCATCTTTAAAAAAAAGAAAAAAAAAAAAAGATAAAAATAAAAAATAGGCTGGCTGAATGGCTCAGTTGGTTAGAGCATGGTGTTGATAACATCAAGGTCCATGGTTTGATTCCTGTTAAGCAAAAAACAGGAATGTTTTCCAGCCACTAAAAAAATAAGATAAAAAATAAACTTCCTTTTCAATGTAAGCTCCATCAAGTTCAAGACACTTTTGTAAGCACTGATACCAGCTGTTTAGACCATCCCACAAGAACTGAGGGTCCCGTGAATCGAACCAAGTCAATATAGTCTTTTTTACATTATTATCTAAAGAAAAATGGGTGTCCTTTAAAATTTTTTTAAGATTAGGAAACAAAAAAAAGTCACAGGAGCCAAATTGGGACTGTAAGATGGATGTCTAATGATTTCCCATTGAAACTCTAACAAAATTGCTCTTCTTTGGTGAGCAGAATGAGCAGGATCATTGTTGTGGTGGAGAAGCACTCTCTGCTGAAGGTTTCGCATGACTTTTTCTTCTAAAGCTTTGGCTAACTTCCTGAAAACACTCTCAGAGTAAGCAAATGGTATGGTTCTTTGCCCCTCCAGAAAGTCAATAAGCAAAATGCCTTGAGCACCCCCAAAAGAACAGTCATCATGACTTTGATCTTGACCAGTCAGCTTTTGCTTTGACTGGACCACTTCCACCTCTTGGTAGCCATGACCTTGTGCTTTGTCTTCAGGATCATACTAGTAAGGCCATGTTTCATGATCTTGATCCTACTTGTTTAAAATTTCTTTTGAAAGCTTTGCTCCTGTCTGCAGTATGTGGCTTGTCTTTTCATTCTCTTTTGCAGAATAGAAGTTACTAACTTTAATAAAGCCCAGAATAGAAATTTCTTTTGGATAATAGGAAATGTTTAGTTTTAATAAAGTACAACTGATACGTTTTTTCTTTCATGGATTATGCTTTCGGTGTTGTATCCAAAAAATCATCACCAAGCCCAAGGTCACATAGATTTTCTCCTTTGTTATCTTCTAGGAGTTTTATAGTTTTACATTTTATGTTTAGGTCTATGATCCATTTACATACATATTTTTAATAATTATTTTACCCAATTAAAGTGTACATATTTCCAAAAATCAAGATTTATAATGAAAAACATCAGTCCGTTTCTTTATCCCTTTCTAGCCCCAGATCCCACCCTCCTAACCATTTTAGCTGTTTCTTTTGTTATTGATCTTCATATATTTAAATAAGCAAATAACAATTGTAGCTAACATTTGGGTGCTTATATGTGTCAGGCTCTGTTCTAGTGGTTTGAATGCATTGTTTAATCTTCGTAATGACCTCATATTGAAGGTATTATTTCTTTTCCCATTTTAGAAATGAAAAAAATTGAGTCACAGAGGGGTTAGGAAATTTACATAACGTTGCATGGCTAGCAAATGGCAGAGCTGGGATTTAGTACTAGACGCCATGTTCTTTCAGTACAATATGTTTACCCTGTGTTTTCTTTCTTTTTTTTTTTTTAAAGATGGCCAGTAAGGTGATCTTAACCCTTGGCTTGGTGTTGTCAGCACCATGCTCTCCCCAGTGAGCTAACCGGCCATCCCTATATGGGATCCGAACCCGTGGCCTTGGTGTTATTAACACCACACTCTCCCGAGTGAGCCACGGGCCAGTCTCTGCCCATATATTTTTTAAATTTCATTTTTCCATGAACTTTTTGAAGTCCTCTCATAATCCATGTTTTTTAAAACCCTATATCACATTCTGTGCCTTCAAGAATATTGGTGACACAGCATTTTTAAAACGGGATCCACTATTACCAGTGGTGTTTTCTACCAAACCACTGATATTCATTCTGCAAGTTTTGTTACTGGCACTTCCTTGATTTTCCCGGAAAGTAAACATGAAAACTTTTCAGATATTAACCAGGACTCATATTCTTTCCTCAAATGGTCCGTGAATGGTTTGTGGACTGAAATGCCCAGGAGTGGCAGTTATCAAGTCATGACACCAGGAATAACAACAGTGCTTGCATATGGCAATGGCATCTCCATCATGACCACTGCCTGGCTGACAGCGATTGTGACCATTTCATATTTTCAGATTTCAGTTTTGATAACACACGCATATTGTAATCCATGAAAAAACAGTAGTTGTATGCAAATTTTAGTTATGCCAACATTTAGTTGGACTTTATGTCTGAATCATGGATGTATCATACATGTACCATGATTAAATTAACTTCCTTGTACCAATTTTGCTTTTCCTAGAATTAATAATTACCTTTTAAAAAAATTTTGCTTCATCTTCTAAGTCTCTATCCTTATCACTCTCCTAAGGAATTGTACAAGCCTTAAAGAGACGCTTCCACAGTCAGACACATCAGGTTTTCTATCAGTTCCAGTATTTTTTTCTTGGATACCTCTCTTCTGGAGCTTTCTGGGATTATTATTCCCAGTTCTTGACTTCCTCCATTACAGAATTATACATCCATGCTATTTGCCATGTGACTTTGCAGTATCTCCCACTAGAGCAGGAGTGTATTTCCCTGCCCCATTGATGTTGAGTTCGGCCCTGTGATTTGCTTTGGCCCAAGAATGTTAACAGACATGAAAGGAGCAGAGGATTTAAATGTGCTTGTATAATTTGGCTTGCTTCTTGAGTTTCTGCAATCCACCACACAAAGATCATGGCTTGGGTAGAATGAGAAAACATGGGGAGAAGACCTTTACCCAAACCTCAATCTAGAACCAAATCCAGCTGAGCCCAGCTATATTGATTGAACCCTAGCCAGTATGCAGATCCATGAACATAAAATGTCTTTGTTATCGTACACCACTGAGATTTTGAGGTTTTCTTTTATTACTTAGAAAAACTGACGAATATACCTTCTATACTCCTGCACCGATCTGGACTAGTATTTGCTCTGCAGAGCTGTTCTGGAATATCCTTTTACCTATCTTTTGGGCTGGATCACCCATTTACTGAATTCTGTGGCTTCCTTTCTCTTGGTTTATTTCCTTGTTTTAATGAAGCACATCCCCAGTAGCTTCCTGAGACTGGGTTCATGGTAGGAATATTTTTTTGAGATCCCAAATATCTGAACACATGTTTATTGTGCCATCACATTTCATCAGTAATTTGGCTAGGTATGGATTTCTAGGTTGTAAGTAATTTTCTCTTAGAATTTTGAAGGCTTTTATCCATTGTCTTTCAGCTTCCTGTGTTGTTTTTAAGGGATGCCATTACGATTCCCTGTTCTTCATATGTGACTTATTTTTCCCTTTTAGAATTTTCTTTATGTCCTGAGTGTTCTGATATTTCATAATGATATGCCTGGCAATCTATTTGCAACCACTGGACATTTGATGAGTCCTTTCAGTCTAAAAACTCATGTCCTTTAGTGATGGGAACATTTCTTGTGCTGTCACTCTCTTCCTCACCTAATCTCTTCTTTCTTATTGACGCTCTTATTAGGTGGATGTTGGACATCCTTAATTGCTTTTCTAACTTTGTGCGTTCTCTCACATTTTCTATTCCATTTTGTTCTACTTCTTGGGAGATTTTCTTAAGTTTATCTTTCAATTATTTTATGGATTTTAAAAATTCAGCTAATATTTCTTAAAGTTATTTCTGCTCTGTTCTTGTTACTTTAAAAAACCATATTGTTTTTGTTACATGGCTATATTATTTTCTCTTTTCTCTCTCTAGATAGTATAGATTTTGGGGGAAATTTTCCTCTGTTTCCTGTATTGTCTTTGCTTCCTCTTAGTTTTCTTTTTTCTGGTTATATTTTTGGTCTTTTATGTTCAAGCTTTCCTCATGTCTCTTGTTTCCTTTCATATTTAACAGTGTGATACCAAAAAGTTTATTGGAAGCTGTATGTGTGTGCTGAGTTTGTGAATTGTAGTTTCACTGTATGGTGATTTGAGAGGGACTCAGCCATTTTGCTGGAGAGTGCAAAATGTCATATCTATAGTTCTGTTCTCTAGGGACATTTGGTATCTTAAGAGACAAATCTTCCAATGTTCTGTCCAGGAAGGAACTATGCTTAGCTACTGTTGCTCTTGGAGCTGTGTGCCAGAAGGGGCTGGGATGTGACAGGGGACTTGTTCTCAGTTTCTCTGTTTTGGGCACAGCGCTTACTCCTCACCTTTTGCTATTCCTGGTGGTTCTGAGCCTGGCGGCTCTCAGGGCGGATTCCTCCAAGGCTAAAGCTTCAGTCTCCTGTTCCTGTGGGAAATGGATCATAGAGGAGAAGATCTGGAAATCTTATTGCATTTTAAAAATAAACTTTCAATCATTTCCCCTATTTTTAGCCCCATGCTACACCCCACATTCTCATAGCACCTGGTACTTCACATTCCTGAGCTCTTCTGGGGTTCTGTGCTGTGAATTTGATTCTTTCTTTTTAACATCCCCTCTGTAGCTATTGGGTGTTCAGCTTTCTCAGTTCTGCTGACTTTTCTATTCATTTTTCATATTTTCCATATTTAATAGATTTAAAAATATATTAGAAAAAATATATTAGAGAAAAAATATTAGACAAAATACATTAGAGAGAAAAAAGTTTATAATTTCACTATATAATCCCAAATAAAAATACATGATAGATGATTAAAAAAATAAAGGAATAGAAAATAAAGTGTAGAAATAAGCCGGGCACAGAAATACTGCATGTTCTCACTTATATGTGGGAGCTAATAAAAATAAATAAATAAACAAACAAATAGAAAAAAAAGACAACAGTCTTAATAAGTCCTTGAACTTGTTAAGATAAGTGACGAGATATGATATTGATGGGGGTGGGAAAGGGGGAGAGGGAGGGGAGAAAGGGAGGAATTGGTAAAGGGCCATGAAAATCAACTACGTTGTATAATGACAAATAAAAATAAAAGAAAATAAAGCACAAATGAAAAATAAAAATCTTCCTGCTTTCTTATTCTAGTCCTTCTCTCAAAAAGTAATCTTTGTGAACATTTTCTTGATTTCTTCTAGAAATTAAAAAAAAAAAAGAAAAATCCTTAAGTATGCATGTATGTGTGCAGGTGCACATACATAAGGAAATAAAACTATAAAGCTAAATAGAATTTTTCATAATGTTCCTGGAGATATTTATCTATTGGCACATGCAGATTTTTCTTGTTCTTTTTATTAGCGGTATAGTATTTCATCATATGGATGCATCATAATATATTAAATGAACATGTTAGTTTTGAAACAATCTTTTTACAGCACTAGGAAAACTGTAATTTAACAAATCCCCTCTAGTAAATTCTTTTTTTTTAGAGCAAATGATTATTTCAGGCTAATGAATACTTATCCATTAATTTTTCAGGTTTGTACACTTGTATTTTAACATATCAAGCTTTCCTAAAGTGATCCCACTTTCTTTTCTTTTTCTTTTTTTTTTTAAAGATGACCGGTAAGGGGATCTCAACCCTTGGCTTGGTGTTGTCAGCACCACGCTCCGCCAGTGAGCGAACCGGCCATCCCTATATAGGATCCGAACCCGTGGCCTTGGTGTTATCAGCACCACACTCTCCAGAGTGAGCCACGGGCCGGCCTAAGTGATCCCACTTTCAAGTTACAGATGGCTACATATATAGTTACAAGTGGTTTCAGGTGAAATACCCAGCGAGGAAGCCAGCAAAATTATTGAGATCTTCTGGTTGTAAGAAACAAGAACTCCACCTGAACGGAAGATCCAGCTAAAAGAAGGAAAGTTAATTTTAGGGATAGTCTGTTATCTTGCAAGACTTAACAGCAAGGGGACTTGATGGAAAAGTGGACCTAGACACCATGAGGATTCCCCCTATGACTTCTAGGTCTGCTCCTCTCTGCACTCTGTTCTTTGCTCCTACCCTCGCCCTACCCCACCCCACTGGAAATAGTAGTTTCCTCTACTATTCTAGCCCTCAGAGTAGATAACTTGGTTACAGACAGCTCCAGACCTGTACATCTTAGGCCCTCTAAAGAGAGCCTTGAGGGTCTTTCTCAGTCCTCTTTTAAAATTTCTTGGGGAGGGCCGGCCTGGTGGCGCACTGCTACAGTGCGCCACTTGGGAAGCACGGTGGCGCTCCCGCCTAGGGTTTGGATCCCACATACAGACTGGCCGCTCACTGGCTGAGCGAGGTGTGGGAGCAACACCGAGGGTTGCGATCCCGTTGCCGGTCACAAAAAAAGACAAAAAGGGAAAAAAAAAAAATTTCTTGGGTAGAGGGGAGTCCGATTGGCCCAGTTTGGGTCAGGTTGTCACATCAGAATGAATAAAATGTATGCAGATATATCCAGGGGTCAGTGCCACAGTGAACTAACATGGCAGCAACCTTGATAGCATTTGAATGGTGGGAATGAGCAGGTGGGAGAGTGTTGCTATGAAAAGGGGAGTGCTGAGCATACTGTCACCCACAGGTCTGCCATTACAGAATTTTCTAACTTTGTGGTGGAAGCTTCCTGGAAGGAATAAGATTTCAATTGTGCTATCACTGGAAGAAAATCCAAGCTGTTGGTGGTGAAGATTTTCTAATGACTGTGCCAAGGGTTCCTTGAGTCACAGAGAAGAGACCCTACCGAAACAAAGAGTCCCTTACCAGTTTGGGTCCCACCAAGCACACCCCTCTCTGGGCCTCCAAAGCTGTCTGATCCTTCCAAGCAAAAGTGAAAAGCAGTGCATTATTGTCAAAACAAGGCCAGGCCTTGCTTGCAGGAGGTGGTAGCCTAGAGCCTTCATTTTAATCGTTTATGGAAATCTTCATTTCTTTATGTAAATCCACCTTTCTGTCTGGTATCATATTTCATCTTCCTGAAGGCCTTCCTTTAACATTTCTGGTAAGGCAGGTCTGATGGTAATGAATTCTCTCAGCTTGTGTTTGTCTGAATAATTATTTCACTTTAATTTTTGAAATATTTTCACTGGGTGTAGAATTCTGAGTTGATGGTTTTTCCCTTCAGCACTTTGAGTATGGCACTCTACTGTCTTCTGGCTTGTACAGATTCTGGTGAGAACAGTGCTTTGTTCCTCTAAATGTAATGTATCTTTTTTCTCTGGCTGCTTTCAAGATTTTCCCTTGATCTTTGGTTTTTGAAAATTTGGATCTGAAGGGTCTAGGCTTGTGTGGTGGTTTAAAAATATGTATACATATTTTTTATGTATACCTCCACCTGTTCCTCCTTTAAAAGGTGGAGCTCAATTCCTCTCCCTTTGAATTTTGGCTAGACTTACAGACTCATTTCTTTTCTTTTCTTTTTTTAAAGGATGACTGGTAAGGGGATCTTAACCCTTGTCTTGGTGTTGTCAGCACCACGCTCACCCAGTGAGCTAACCAGCCATGCCTATATAGGGATCCAAACCCTTGGCCTTGGTGTTATCAGCACCGCACTCTCCCGAGTGAGCCACGGGCTGGCCCTTAGAGACTCATTTCTAATGAAGAGAGTGTGGAGACGATTATGGTGTGCTACTTGTGATGCTTAGGTCATGCAAGACAGTGTGGCTTCTGTCTGCCTCTCTTAGATTGCTCTGGGTATGCTAATTGCTATAGTGTAAGGACTTTAAGCTGGTATGTTTTAGGACATTATACTTATTTTACACATTTAATTGTCTAAAAAATGCTAGATGGATGAAGAGTTACTGCAATGGGAAGAAACTATCAAATATAAAAACTCAAATCATGAGATTCTGCCATAGAAAGTGTATTGATTGATTTGCTCTTCCAGCAAACGCTTGGTGCCTATTGTGTGTCTGATTATGCCCAGGTAAGCCATAGAAATCAAGTGGATAAGGATCCTAAAACAGTTTCATAACGTTGTCCTGTTAAAATATGAACCTTAACTTCTTTGATACTGCTCGACTAGAATGTGGTTCATTTAACTTTTAGAAATTAATAGACTTTCTTTTTTAGAAGCTTTAGGTGCACGGGAAAATTGAGTGGGAGGTATACAGAGTTTAGGGTTCCTCCATGTCTTTTCATGGCTTAATAGCTCATTTCTTTTTAGCACTAAATAATATTCCACTGTCTATATGTACTAGTTTCCTTATCTACTTGCCCATCAAAGGATATTTTGTTTTTTTACCAAGTTTTGACAATTTTGAATAAAGTTGCTACAAACATTCCATGTTTGGGTTTTGTTGTGGACATAAGTTTTTAACACATTTGGGTAAATACGAAGGAGTCTAGTTGTGGGATCACAAGGTAAAAGTATGTCTAGTTTTGTAAACAACTACCAATGTCTTCTACAGTGGCTGCACCATTTTGCATTCCCATCAGCAATGAATGAGAGCTCCTGTTGTTCCATGTCCTTGCAAATATTTGGTGTTGTCAGTGTTTTGGATTTAAGCCATTCTAATAGGTGTGCAGTGGTATTTTATTGTTTTAATTCGCAATGCCCTAATGATGTGATGTGGAACATCTTTTTTTTTTTTTTCCTTTTTGTCTTTTTTCGTGACCGGTAATGGGATCTCAACCCTCGGTGTCGTGCCCGTACCGTGACCAGCAACGGGATCGCAACTCTCGGTGTCGCGCCCGCACCGTGCTCAACCAGTGAGCGGACCGGTCTCTATATGGGAGGAACATCTTTTCATATTATTTGCCATCTATGTATCTTCTGGTCTGTTCAGATCTTTTTTTTTTTTTTTTTTTAAAAGATGACGGTAAGGGGATCTTAACCCTTGACTTGGTGTTGTCAGCACCACGCTCTCCCAAGTGAGCCACGAGCCGGCCCTCTGTTTAGATCTTTTGACTTTTCATTCTCTTGACATTTCACTTTGATTCATCAAAAATGTTAAAGGCATTTCTGAAAGGCTTTCGTATTTTTAAAAATTGAGGTATAATTTTTGAGATATAAAAAATTGAGATATAATTCGCATGCCATAAAATTCACCCTTTAATGTATACAATTCAATCCATCACCACTATTTAATTCCAGGACATTTTCATCATCCCCAGAAGAAACCCCATACCCATTATCAGTCATCTTCCTTCCCTTCTTCTCTAGCATCTGGCAACCACTAACCTACTTTCTGTCTCTGTGGATTCGTCTATCTGGACATTTTCATATAAATAGAATCATAATATGTGGCATTTTGTAAGTGGCTTTGTTCATTTAGCATATTTGAAGGTTCATACAGGTTGTAGCATGAACCAGTACTTCATTCTTTTTATGGCTGAATAATATTCCATTGTATGGATATACCACATTGTATGGATATACCACATTTTGTTTATTCATCAGTTTGATGGACATTTGGATTATTTCCAATTTTTTCTATTACGAATAATGTTGCTATGAACATTTGTGTGCAAGTTTTTGTGTGGCTATATGTTTTTATATCTCTTAGGTATATACCTAGGAGTGGAACTGCTGGGTCATATGGAAACTGTAAGTTTGAACTTTTGAGTGACTACTAATCACGTTAGTCTAGTGACTGTTAGACTCTTTTCCAAAGTATTTGCAACATTTTACATTGCCACCAACAATGCTTGAGAGCTCCAGTTTCTCCACATCTTCACCAACATTTGGTATTGTTTATCTTTTCAATTATAGCCATTTCAGTGGGTGTGTATAACGGTATCTCACTGTAGTTTTGATTTGCATTTCTCTGATGGCTAATGATGTTGAGCATCTTTCATGTGCTTACTGGCCATTTGTACAAGTATACAGTCCTTGGATAAATGCCTATGCAGATCCTTTGCTCATTTAAAAACTGGGTTATTTGTCTTTTTATTGTTGAATTGTAGGAGTTATTTATATACTCTAGATACTAGACCCTTATCAAATATATGATTTTCAAATATTTTCTCCTACTCTGTAGTTGTCTTTTTGCTTTCTTGATAGTGTCCTTTAAGCACAAAGATTTTAAATTTTGATAAAGTCCAGTTTATTTTTTCATGTTGTTTGTGTTTTGGTGTCATATCTAAGAAATCATTGCCTAATTCAAGGTCATGAAGATTTCCATCTTGAAAAAAATTGTGCTAAAATATACATAACATAAAATTCACCATTTTAGGGCCAGCCCGTGGCTCACTTGGGAGAGTGTGGTGCTGATAACAACAAGGCCACGGGTTCAGATCACTATATAGGGATGGCTGGTTAGCTCACTTGGGAGAGCGTGGTGCTGACAACACCAAGCCAAGGGTTAAGATCCCCTTATTGGTCATCTTTAAAAAAAAAAAAGATTCACCATTTTGACCATTTTAAAGTGTATACTTAAATGGCATTTAGTACATTCACGATTGTTGTGCAATCATCAACACTATCGAGTTCTAGAACATTTTTATCATCCAGAAGAAAATCATACAACCACTTATTCCCCATTCTTCCCTTTCCCCAGCCCCTGGCAACCATTAATCTACTTTCTATCTCTATGGGTTTGTCTAATCTGGACAGTTCATATAAACAGAATCATATAATATGTGGCCTTTTGTGTCTTGCTTTTTTCACTTAGCATAAAGTTTTCAAGATGCAACCACGTTGTAGCATATATCAGTACTTCATCAGTTTTTATGGCTGAATAATATTCATGATATGGGTACACCACATTTCGTTTATTTTTTCATCAGTTAATGGACATTTGGGTTGTTTCCATCTTTTGGCTATTGTGAATAGTGTTGTTATGAACCATGTAGAAATTTTTGTTTGAACATCTGCACCATTTTACATTCCCACTGGCAATATATGAGGGTTCAAATTTCTCTTTATTCTCATCAACACTTTTTTGCTTTTTGTTTTTTTGTTTGTTTTTAAATTATAGTCATACTAGTGGGTGTGAATGGTATCTCATTATGGTTTTGATTTGCATTTTGCTAATGACTAATAATGTTAAACATCTTTTCATGTACTAGTTGGCCTTTCGTATATCTTTTTTGGAGAGATTATGTTTTCTTCTAAAAGTTTTATAGCTTTAACTCTTACATTTAGGCCTTTGATCAATTGTGAGTTAATTTTTGTGGATGGTGTGAGACAGGGGTCCAATTTGTTTCTTTGTATGTGGATATCCAGTTGTCCCAACACCATTTACTATTCTTTCCACATTGTGTTTCATAATTTTTGTTTGAATGTTAGACATCATGTGTAGAAATGAACATGTATCCTCTTCTGCTAGGCTTTTAGTGTGGGCAATGAGGTTATTTAGTCAAGAGTTGATCTGGGTTTAAATTTTATTGTGGCTATGGTTACCTTCTATGCATCATAAGTTTCAAATTCCTCTAGCACTACCTTATGGTTAGGATGAAGGCTAGGTTGCAGCAACTTTATCAAATTTTTTTTTTTTTTAAAGATGACTGGTAGGGGGGGTCTTACCCCTTGACTTGGTGTTGTCAGCACCATGCTCTCCCAAGTGAGCAAACCAGCCATCCTTATATAGGGATCCGAACCTGTGGCCTTGGTGTTATCAGCACCACACTCTCCCAAGTGAGCCACGGGCTGGCCCTATCGATTTTTTTAATCTTTCAAAATTTCTTCACTTTCCTCATGTACTTTTGACTCTTTCTGTTCTTTGTGTCCTTATGGGTATTTGCCTCCCCCCCCCCATTTTTCTATTGTGGTAAAATATGCATAACATAAAATTTTTGATCTTAACCATTTTTAAGTGTATAGTTCAGTGGTATTAAATACTCTCATAGTGTGCAACCATCACCACCACCCACTTCCATAACTATTTTCATAACTCTTCCATCTTTTCATCTGAAATTCTATACCCATTTGGGCCGGCCCGGTGGCGCACTGCTACAGTGCGCCGCTTGGGAGCGCAGCGGCGCTCCCGCCGAGGGTTCGGATCCCACATACAGACCGGTTCCCGCTCACTGGCTGAGGGAGCTGCGGGCGTGACACCGAGGGTTGCGATCCCGTTGCCGGTCCCGGTCCGGTACGGGTGCGACACTGAGGGTTGCGATCCGTTGCCGGACACGAAAAAAAAAAAAAAGACAAAAAAAAAACCAATAGCTCCCTATTTCCCTCTCCCTCAGCTCCTGGCAACCACCATTCTATTTTCTGTGTTTATTATCTTAACTATTCTAGGTACCTCATACAAGCAGAATCATGCAGTATTTTTTTGACTGGCTTATTTTGCTTAGCATAATGTCCTCAAGATTTATCCATGTTATAGCATGTGTCAGAATTCCCTTCTTTTTTAAAGCTGAACTTATTTCATTTTATATATACACCACATTTTGTTTCTCTGTCAATGGACACTTGGATTCCTTCCATATTTTAGCTAATGTGAATAATGCTGCTAAGAACATGGGTGCATAAATATTTCTTTGGGACCTGGCTTTCAATTCTTCTGGGTACATACCCAGAAGTGGAATTGCTGGATTATATGGTAGTTCTATTTTTAATTTTTTGAGGAGACACCATACTGTTTTCTACAATGTCTGTACCATTTTACATTCCCATCAACAGTACACAAGGGTTCCAATTTCTCCACACCTTCATCAACATTTGTTCCTCTGTTTTCTTTTTTATAGTAGCCATCCTAATGGATGTGAGATGGTATCTGATTGTAATTTTGATTTGCAGTTCCCTAATAATTACTGATGTCAAGCATGATTTTATGTGCTTATTGGCCATTTGTATATCTTCTTTGGAAAAATGTCTATTCATATTCTTTGCCCATTTTTTAATTGGGTTGTTTGATTTTTTGTTGCTGAATTTTAGAATCCTCTGTATATTCTGGATATTAATCCCTTATCAGAAACAGATGCTCCTTGACTTATGATGGGTTTACATCCTGATAAACCCATTGTAAGCTGAAAATATAAGTTGAAAAATGCATTTAATATACCTAACCCACCAAACATCTTAGCTTGGCCTAGCCTACCTTAAACGTGCTCAGAACACTTACATTAGCCTACAATTGGGCAAAATCATCTAACGCAAAGCCTGTTTTATAATAAAGTGTTGACTATCTCATGTAATTTACTGAAGACTCTACTGAAAGTAAAAAACAGAATTGTTTCATACTACTGTAAAGTCAAAAAATTGTAAGTCAAACCATCGTTAAGTCAGGGACCATCTGTGTATGATTTGCAAATATCTTCTCCCATTTTGTGGGTTACCTTTTTACTCTTTTGATGTGCAAATCAAAACATTTTTATAAAGTCCAGTTTGTCTATTTTTTCTTCTGTTGCTTGCGCCTTTGGTGTCATACCCAAGAAATCACTGTCAGGGTCCCTTGAGGTTTCTTTCATACAAGTTTTAGTATGAGTTTTTCTATTTCTGCAAAAAACATTATTGGGATTTTGGTAGTGATTGCACCGGATCTATACATTACTTTGAATAATATTGACATCTTAACAAAATTAAGTCTCCTTGGGCCGGCCTGTGGCTCACTCAGGAGAGTGTGGTGCTGATAACACCAAGCCATGTGTTCGGATCCTATATAGGGATGACCAGTTCGCTCACTGGCTGAGTGTTGTGCTGATAACACCAAGCAAGGGTTAAGATACCCTTGGCTTTAAAAAAAAAGCCCAAAACGAAACAAAACAAACAGATTAAGTCTCCTAATCCATGAACATGAGATGTATTTCCATTTATTTATGCATTCTTTAATTTCTTTCAGCAATATTTTGTAGCTTTCATTGTACAAGTCTTTCATCTCCCCAGTTAATTACTAAGAATTTTATTCTTCTTGATGCTATAGTAAATAAACACTATTGTAAATGTAAATGTTTTCGTAATTTCCTTTTTAGATTGTTCATTGTTAGTGTATAGAAATGCAACTGATTTTTGTGTTGACTTTGTATCCTGCTACTTTGCTGAATTTATTAGGCCGGACAGGTTGTGTGTGAGTGCATGTACATAATCTTTAGGGTTTTCTAAATATGATTATATCATATGCAAACAGATAATTTTGCTTCTTCCTTTCCAATTTCTTCCTTTCCAATTATTTCTTTTTCTTGCCTAATTGCTCTGGCTGGAACTCCTAGTACTATGTTGAATAGAAGTGGTGAAAGCAGGCATACTTAGGATGATCTTAGGGGAAAATCTTTCGGTCTTTCACCATTGGGTATAATGTTTATGTCACTGTGGGTTTTTAATACAAGGCTTTTATTATATTCAGGTTGTTTCCTTCTATTTGTAGTTTGTTGAGTGTTTTTTTTTAAAATCATGAAAGGGTGTTAAATTTTGTCAATGCTTTTTCTGCATCAATTAAAATGATCATGTGGTTTTCCCCCTTTATTCTGTTAATGTGTTGTATTACATTTATAGATTTTTTTTATGTTGAATGATCCTTGCATTTCAGAAATAAATCCCACTTGGTCACAGTGTATAATCCTTTTAATATGCTACTAAATTTTGTTTTGCTGAGAATTTTTATGTGAATGTTCATAAGGGCTATTGGTCAGTAGTTTTCTTGTGATCTTTGTCTGGCTTTAGTATTAGGGTGATGCTGGCCTCAATTTTCAATTTTTTGGAAAATTTTGAAAAGGATTTGTGCTAATCTTTATTTAAATGCTTGGTAGAATTCATCAGTGATGTCATCAGGTCTAGGGCTTTTGTCAGATTTTTGATTACTGTTCCATTTCCTTACTAGTTATAGGTCTATTCAAATTTTCTATTTCTTCATGATTTAGTCTTGGTAGATTTTGTGTTTCTAAGAATTTATCCACTTCATCATGGTTATCCAATTTGTTGGTGTACGATTGTTCACAGTACCCTCTTATAATCCTTTTGTTTTCTGTAGAATCATAGTAACAATGTCCCACTTTCATGTCTGATTGTAGTAATTTGAATCTTCTTTTTCCCTAGCTAAAGACTTGTCGATTTTATTGATCTTTTCCAGGAATCAATTTTTGGTTTCATTGATTTCCTCTGTTGTTTTTCTATTCTCATGTCTTTATTTTTGTTCTAATCTTTATTATTTTCTTCCTTCTGCTAGCTTTGGGTTTAGCTTTTCTTGTTGTTTTCCTTCCCCCAGTTCTTTAAGTTGTAAAGTTACATTGCTGATTTGAGATCTTTCTTGTTTTTTTTAACATAATTATTTATTTGTAGCTATAAATTTCTTCAGCACTGCTTCACTGCATCCCATAATTTTGGTCTGTTGTGTTTTCATTTCTTTCACCTGTATTTTCTAACTTCTCTTGTGATTTCTTCTTTGGTCCATTGGTTACTTAAGTGTGTGTTGTTTAACTTCCACAATTATATGAATTTCCAGTTTTACTTCTGTTATTGAGTTCTAACTTCATCCTTCTGTGGTCAGAGAAGATACTTTATATAATATCTATCTTTTAAAATCTACTGAGACAATTCATGGCCTAACATATGGTCTATCTTGGAAAATGTCCCATGTGCACTTGAGAAGAATGTGTATGTTGCTGTTTTTGAACAGAGTGTTCTATATATGCCATTTGGTATAACTGGTTCATTGTGTTGTTCTCTGTTTAAATTATTTATTTCTTTGCTTAACTTCTATCTGGTTGTTGTATTCATTATTGAAAGTGGGGTATTGAAATCTCCAACTATTATTGTGGAACTATTTCTCCTTCAGTTATGTTAGTTTTTGTCCCATACATTTTGATGATCTTTTATTAGGTGCACGGATTTTTATAATTACTATATCTTCTTGCCATATTGAACCTTGTATTAATATATAATGTTCTTTTCTCTTGTAAGCTTTCTTGATTTAAAGTATATATTGTCCAATATTAGTATAGCCACTCTTGCTCTCTTCTAGTTACCATATGCATAGAATTTTATTTTTTCATTCTTTCCATGTTCAATCTATTTGTATCTTTGAAAGTAAAGTGAGGGGCTGTCCAGTCAGCTCACTCAGTTAGAGCATGGTGCTGATAACACTAAGGTCAAGGGTTTGGATCCCTGAACCGACCAACCACCAAAAAAAAAAAAAAAAAAAAAGGAAGTACAGAGACTCTTGAACACATAATTTGCTCATGTTTTTAATTCCATTGTGCCAATCTCTGTGTTTTGATTGGAAAGTTTAACACATTTAAAGTAATTACTAATAAAGAGGGACTTACTTTTGTCACTTTGCTGTTTTCTACATACCTTATGGATTTATGCTTCTCATTTCACATATTACTGTCCTCTTTTGTGTTTAATTTTTTATAGTGAAACATTCAAATTAATGTCTCATTTCCTTTTTAATAAATTCTATAGCTGTTTTCTTCATGGCTACTATAGGGATTACATTTAACATCTGAAAATTATAACACTCTAATTTGAATTTTTACCACCTTAACTTCAATAACATACAAAATCTCTACTTCTTTAACAGCTCATCCCCACCCCTTTTGGTTGTTGAGATCACAGAATTACCCTTTCATACATTGTGTGCCCCCAAACAAACTAATAATTCTTTGAAATGCATCAGTCTCTTAAATTATGTAGAAAACATAATGTAGCATTACACATGAAAGTTATAACTAGATTTAAAAAATTATTAATCTCTTAAATTATGTAGAAAACAAAAAGTACAGTTAGAAACCATTGTTACAATAATACTAGTTTTTGTAATTGTCCATGTATTTACTTTTATTGAGATATTTGTTTCTTCATATGGCTTCAAGTTACTGTCTGGTGTCTTTTCATTTTACCCTGCAGGACCCCTTGAGTATTTCTTACAGGTTTAGTGGTAATGAACTCCTTTGGCTTTTATCTGAGAATGTCTTAATTTCTCCCTCACTTTTGAAGAAAAATTTTGCTGGATATAGGATCTTTGGTTCACAGTTTTTTTGTTTGTTTGTTTGTTTTAGCTGTTTGAATATATCAGCCCACTGCTTTCTGGGCTCCCAAGTTTCTGATGAGAAATCTGTGGATAATCTTACTGAGAATCCCATGTGTGTGATTAGTTACTTCTCTCTTGCTGCCTTCAAGTGTCTCTCTGTCTTTGTCTTTCAAGAGTTTGATTATAACTTGTCTCAGTTTGGGTGTCTTTGAGTTCATCTTAGAGTTTGTTGAGCTTTTTGGATATTTATATTCATGTCTTTTATCATATTGGGAAGTTTTCAGCCATTATTTCTTCAAAAATTCTCTCTGCCCCTTTCTCTCTCCTTCTTCTGGGACTTCCACAAGGTATATGATAGCCTACTTGATGGTGTCCACAGGTCCCTTATGCTCTGTTCACTTTTCTTCAACCTTTTTACCTTTTTTCTGATTTGATAATTTACATGGCCCTTTCTTCAAATTTGCTGATTCTTTCTACTGCCTGCTTAAATATGCCTTTGAATCCCTATAGAGAATTTTTCATTTCAGGTTCGTACTTTTCAGCTCCAGAATTCTTTTTCTTTTTAGCTTTTCTATTTCTATTTACATTTTGTTCATACATCATTTTTTTGGCTTTCTCCATGTCTTCCTTTGGTTCCTTAAGCATGTTCAAGACAGTTGTTTTAAGATTTTGTTAGGGCCAGCCTGTGGCTCACTTGGGAGAGTACAGTGCTGATAACACCAAGGCCATGGGTTCGGATCCCTATATAGGGATGGTCAGTTAGCTCACTTGGGAGAGCGTGGTGCTAACACCACCAAGTCAAGGGTTAAGACCTCCTTACCAGTCATCTTTTAAAAAAAAAAGATTTTGTCTAATAGATCTACCATTAGGTCTTCTTCAGGGACAGATTGTTTACTTTTCCCCTCTGAATGGGCCATAATTTCCTATTTCTTTGTATGCCTTATAATTTTTTTGTTGAAAACTGGACATTTGACTCTAATAATGTAGTAACTCTGGAAATCAGATTCTCTCTCTTTCCCGGGGTTTGCTAATTTTGTTAGTTTTTGTTTATTTTTTTATTGTTGTAGACTGTCTCTGTGATCAGCCTGAGGTATAAACTTAACATCTTCTCAGGTCTTTCCTGAGCCTGAACCTTTCCCTGGGTATGCACGGTCACTTTCCAATCTTCTCTTATGCAGTTGCTTTTGAATAATGTAGTCTTGAATGTCTGGCTCCCAACAGAGGGAGAAGAGAAAAATGAAAGGGGGTGGGGAGCAAAAAAGAACACCAGCCCTTTAAATTCCTTTGAAGCCACTTCAGCCAGAGGCAGAGGGGCTTGTAACAATGGGAAGAGTTGCAACAACAATGGCCTCTATTTCTTTGTCTCCACTTCTGTGACCAGATAGAAGTAGCAATCAGCAACCAAAGCACAGATCCCAGATATTTGAAAGACAGGGTCCTTTTTGCCCACCTGGCTCCTGCAAGCTGTATTCAAGCTGCTCCAGAAGCATGTGCACAGCTGCTTGCCATGGAGCTAGAGGGTGGGGGATGGGTAACAGCTACTGTGGTAAGAGCTGAAAATGACCAAAAGTAACTAAAATTTACCATCCAAACCTTCCCCAGGAAGTTGCAAGCCTTCAATACATTCCAGAGTTACATCAGACAGATTCCACCAATGTAATTGTTGTCTAGGTGGGGAGACAGATTCCTGGTGCTTCTTACTCTGCTATCTTCCCAGAATCCTCTGGGTATTTACCTTTTTGAAAAATTTTACTGTCTATGACCATACCACCCTGAACGCGCCTGATCTCGTCTGAAAAATTTTACTTTTGTGTGTGTGGGGGGGTTTAAGGTGGGTAGCATACATACAGTGCTCATCTGCCATACTTTGTCCACTTTTTCCCTTCCTTTTCCTCTTTGCCTCATTATTTTATGTAGGTTAACTTCTCAATTTTGCCCACAGGTTAAACGATATGTAAATTGGGTTATGATAGAACCAGAGGAGGAATGCTCATCACAGAAAACCTACTTATGGAACAAGTTACAACAACTGATAGGACTTTGTTATGTCTACCTTTGTGAGAGTAAGTTGCTCTGTGCAAGGGATAGGTGGCATTATGTGATGTGAAGTTTCTGTCTAAAGTATAAGTTTGGGAAGATTTATATTGATGTTGGATAGCCCAGATTCTGAGAATATTTGCAAGAGAGAAATTACAATTATGGACCATGAGATCTAAGTAAACTTGGAAGTGGAGAAAGAGGGGGCAGATGGGCAATGACAAGTAGTGAGGTTAATGGACTAGATATATCAATAAGTCAAATAATTACACACAGAATTTAATATAGCCAGTGAACTGGAATATGGAAGGTACTCGCCAGAGAGGGATGGAAGCTTTGGAGGAAGTGCAATTACTGGTGATAAAATTTAAAACGTGACCATAATGTAGGTGATTGAGGTGGGCAGGGGCAGAAAAAGATCACTAAATGTGCAGACAGGAGGGTATTGGGTAGATCATGGGAAGTTATAGCCATCAAGAATGATGGCATGTGCTGGGGAATTATTCCCTGTGGGATGGTGATTGGGAGATCAGTAGGTAGAACAATGAGAGAAAGGCTGGTTTAGTCAAACAGCTGAATTTTTAAAAAGCTGTGACGAAAGATGAGAAATAATCAGAAGCAGTGGGGGCTCACTTCCTGGGTCTGACAATATGTAAAAGCAGCCTCTGCCTAAGAAGGCTACTGGGGAAGCAGCACCTTAGGGGACAGCCAGAGTAAGCAATGTCTTTATGGGACAGTTAAGGAGACGATGTGAAGAAAATATCCCAAAAGAAGGTGCTTATATAGAAGAATTTGCTGTTTATGAAAGGGAAGAGCTGTAGGACACAGTGGAAGGGTTGGGAAGGGGCACAGGATGTGATGGGGTGGTAGTGGATGATCACTGAGGTTCAGACCACTTGGGATTACTATGACAAATCTGTGAGGCATGGTGGGATTAGATTTAAGCGACTCTTAGGGCCGGCCCGGTGGCGCACGGGAGAGTGCTTGGGAGTGTGGCGGCGCTCCCGCTGAGGGTTCGGATCCCATGTGGAGACCGGTTCCCGCTCACTGGCTGAGCGCGGTGCGGGCGCAGCACCGAGGGTTGCGATCCCGTTGCCGGTCCCCGGTACGGGCGCGACACTGAGGGTTGCGATCCCGTTGCCGGTCCCCGGTACGGGCGCGACACTGAGGGTTGCGATCCCGTTGCCGGTCCCCGGTACGGGCGCGACACTGAGGGTTGCGATCCCGTTGCCGGTCCCCGGTACGGGCGCGACACTGAGGGTTGCGATCCCGTTGCCGGTCCCCGGTACGGGCGCGACACTGAGGGTTGCGATCCCGTTGCCGGTCCCCGGTACGGGCGCGACACTGAGGGTTGCGATCCCGTTGCCGGTCCCCGGTACGGGCGCGACACTGAGGGTTGCGATCCCGTTGCCGGTCCCCGGTACGGGCGCGACACTGAGGGTTGCGATCCCGTTGCCGGTCCCCGGTACGGGCGCGACACTGAGGGTTGCGATCCCGTTACCGGTCAGTAAAAAAGAAAAAGGAAAAAAAAAAAAAAGATTTAAGTGACTCTTAGAGGATGATGGGCAAATGGTTCCAGTATTGTGGTTGAGGTAATATTCATTTCTGCAACTGATAATGGCTCTGTGGGCTGGCACTGGTGACTTCCCTCCTTCCTTACCCATTCCATATTCCCCTTGTCTTATGTTGGCACCACAGATTGTTAGGGTTCTTTGTCCAGTTGTTGCCATAAATCTTTATTCTTTAAGAGTATGAATCATTATTAGTCCTGGTATCTGATACCTACATCAATTAGGACACTAGAAAAATATATACAAAAAATATAAATATAAAAAACATGGAAATAAATTTAAGGAAACCACCCAGAATGAAGGTTCTTTTTCAAATCCACCAATTACTTTTTCCATACTGTCCTTTCTTGCCTTATGGTTTCTAGTCTTTTCTTCATTTCTTTGAACATTTTAAACATACTTATCTTAAATTGAGATTATTTTATTCTTCCATTACCTACAATTCTTGGAGTGCAAATTCTCCCATTTGTTGCATCTGCTGACTTTCCTTCATGGTAGTTTATTTCTCCTTTTGAGGTGTAAGTTTTCCTTTTAAGATCATTTTCAAAAGAATTTGTTTTTCCATAGGTTCCTTTATGAAAACTGGATTATGGGAATAATCTTACAGAACGGTTTTGTGTTTGCTTCTTTGGGATCCTAGGTTCACTATATAGGTTTCACTAGTCCAGGACCACCTTTTTGTTATTTTAGCTTAATGTCCTAGTATTTCAGTATTGTAAATTTGGACAAAGCAAAAGTGTGAATTTCTTCTTAGCTCTCTACTTACATTCCTGAGTGATGACTTTCTTGCACTTCTCTGCTGATTCTCAGGTCAACGAGCAGTGTTTTTCTATTCTTCATTTCACAAGGGGGTGGTCTTTTGAGACTCTTGCCTCATTGCTGAAGCCCTAGCATCCAGCCATTAGGCCTACATCTGGTACCAAGTCTCCACGAACTCCTTGACCTCCACTTTCACTCACCCTCTGAACTTTAGGTTCCCAATCATTTCTGGCACATAGGGATTTCCCAGTTTCAAGTCTAGTTGTGCATTAAACTTGTTTTGTTACACAAATTCAATATTTCTGTTTGAGGTGGGAAAGGAGTTTGCCTGGAACTACTCCATTTTCTGTATATTGGTCAGAAGTCATCCCAAGTCATTTCACACAATGCAATAAGAGGATCTTTTAAGGACACAAACCTGGCCATTTCATTCCCTTAGTATGGCATTCAAGGCTCTTCGAAATCAGGAAATTGCCTCTCTAGCTTCATTTTCCACCACTTTCTCCTCTTTTCCACACCCACACAGCCTCTACACTCTAGTTACAGACAATAACTCTTCTTTTCTCCCGTAATAGTATTTAGAGCATGTTGATGATAGTTAAATTTATTCCCAATAGTTTGTGTACTATCAAGACAGGATTGTGACAGGATTAGTAATGTTTTACCGCCTGAGAGCCTAGACCCAGAAAACAGTAGGTCCATAAGGCATCACCTCTGGACATAGTAGTGCAACATGACTTTAGTTAACTTTATTCAATTAAAAATGCTGTTGAGCCTCATTAGGTTTGCACTTAATTATATACTAAGAATCAACATTTTAATGATGTTAATTAAGTCATCCTCTCCAAGAACAAAGGTTTTCACTTGTCCAATCTTGTCTTATGCCATTCAATATAATTTTTGTTATTCTTCAGTATTTTATAATTTTGAATAGGCAATACATTAATATGGTTCAAAATGTAATAAAAAAAAGTATTAAAGGGCCGGCCCGGTGGCGCACTTCTACAGTGTGCTGCTTGGGAGTGCGGCAGCGCTCCCACCGAGGGTTCGGATCCCACATACAGACCGGTTCCCGCTCACTGGCTGAGCGAGGTGCGGGTGCAGCACCGAGGGTTGCGATCCCGTGGCCGGTCCCGGTCTGGTACGGGCGCGACACTGAGGGTTGCGATCCGTTGCCGGTCACGAAAAAAGACAAAAAGGAAAAAAAAAAGTATTAAAAAGTAATATAGTGAAGTTTCCCTCCTGTTGTTGTCCCTCAATCACCCAATCTTCCAGAGGCAGTTTATGTATATATGAGCAAATATACACACCTATTTGTTTCAATTCTTCTGTTACTATTTCTAGTTGATTATTGCTAGAACAGAGAAAAGTGATTTTTGTACATTTATCTTTTATTCAGTCACTTACAAATTTCCTTATTAATGCTAATAGGTTTTTACTATAAGCCTTTTGGATTTTCTAAATATAGTCATATATCAGCAAAACAAGATAATTTATTATTTTCCAATATTTACACTGATTTATTTTCTTCCCTAATTGCTCTCATCTGAACCTTCTTTCTGGAATATGGAAGGTACTGGCCAGAGAGGGATGGAAGCTTTGGAGGAAGTGCAATTACTGGTGATAAAATTTAAAACGTGACCATAATGTAGGTGATTGAGGTGGGCAGGGGCAGAAAAAGATCACTAAATGTGCAACATTAAATCCTGTCTTTTTCAGACTTTGGTGTGGTTTTAGTAGTTACAATTTAAAATGATGTTTGCTATTGGTTTCTGATGATCTATCATATTCAAATCGTTTTCCTTAGAGCTTTAATTTGATCAAATCATACTTAAAGTTGCAAAATTTTACCAAATGATTTCAGCCTATACTGATTTAATCATGTTTCATCTCCTTTCATTTAAAAAACTTTATTTAAAAATAATTTAAGACTTACAGAAAAGTTGCAAAAACAAGGAATTCCTGTACACCCTTCCCTCAGATATCCCAAATGTTAATACTTTACTTTTGCTTTATCATTCTGTGTATGTATATATGTATGTGTGTACATACCTATAAGGGTACTTTAAGAAGTTCATGGAAAGATTTGTATTATCTTTTAATTCTATTTTTCAGCAAACTTTTTGAAATACTCTCATATTTGAAATACATACCCATATATATGTATGGGTATGTATTTATGTATATAAAAAATTTAAAGTTTCCTGAAATATTTGCAAATTGTCTTTATATTTTTAACCTCTCAATACTTGTGTAATTTTCTAAAAACAAGGACATTCTTTTCCATAATCATAGTATAATTATAAAAATTAAAAAATTAACACCAGGGCCGGCCCGTGGCTCACTCAGGAGAGTGTGGTGCTGAGAACACCAAGGCCCTGGGTTTGGATCCTATATATGGATGGCCAGTTAGCTCACTTGGGTGAGCATGGTGCTGACAACACCAAGCCAAGGGTTAAGATCCCCTCACCAGTCATCTTAAAAAAAAAAAAAAAAAGTAAAACATTAACACCAACACTATTACTCTAGACATTTAAATAATATTTAAGTTCTTGATGTGGTTAATCATATTAATAAATTTCCTGACACTGAGCCCTGTATTGCTGAAATAAACTTTATGTGATCATGGTGTACAGTTCAAATTTGATTTTATTTGGAATTTTTGCATCTACAGTCATAGGTGAGATTAAGCTATGGTATTCTTTTTATCACTTTATCGGGTTTCAGTACACTGGCTTTAAAAAAAAAAATCCATTCTGTATCTCTCCATCTTTTCCCATGGTCTGAAGCAGTTTATATTTTGGGCTGAGTGATAGCTACTGGGGTGTGGTCACTTTGTAATAATTCATTAAACTCTATACTTTTGATTTGTGCACTTTCCTATATATATATACACAATTGACCCTTGAACAATGCAGGGCTTAGGGGTGCCAATACCCTGTGTAGTTGAAAATCTGCATATAATTTTTGACTGTCCTAGAACTTAACTACTAATAGCCTAGTGTTGGCTGGGAGCCTTACCAATAACATAAACAGTTAACATATTTTTAGTGTTTATGTATTAGTATGTATTATATACTATATTCTTACGATAAAGCTAGAAAAGAGAAAATGTTTTCCACATTTCTCTCAATGGTGAATGGCGCCATGGTCTGTGTATGCATAACTTTTGATAAATTTTAATTTTTTATAATAGATTTGTGCATATTTTATGGTAGTAGTAAACGATAATATATACTATCTACATATATTTTATGCATTCATGACATACCTTTTACATTTTTTGATATTTCTAGGTTCGAATTGTTGCAAATCTCCAAAAAATTTTCCAATATAATAATTGAAAAAACTCCATGTATAAGTGGACCTGTGCAGTTCAAACCCATGCTGTTCAAGGGTCAATTGTATATTTCAATTAAAAAGCTTAATTAAAAACCAATCTATTAAAAGGATAAAATTTAAATCACCTGCCACAGCTTCTTAAAGAAGTGGCTGATGTCAGGGCTGGGACAGGGAAAATGTGAGTGGGCCTGGAACACCTTGTAGTGCCGGAAAGTAAGAAGTGCTCAAAAAATGATGGGGGCAATGTTAAAACAACACAGGAGCCAACTTGAGAGGGTTCCCCATGGCCAAATCTGGGCCAATTTGAGCAACTATTAGTATTTAGTATAATCTAAAACTCTGTTAGTATTAGATTATAACCCATAGAATAATACAAATATTCATTAGTTCATGTTGATATCAATGGTGAATAAATGAATGGGGGAAAAGGGATGGCTCTTCCTTACAGTAGAATACCAATTAATAAATATAGATGAAATAAGAAATCAAAATCATTAGGCAAATACAACATTAATAATTGTAAGCAAGAACCATTGATGATGGATGCTAAAATCAGTAGGCAAAATTCTAAGGATAAAGAAGACATTTACACAGCTTCAAAGCATCTCCCCAGAAGATTCTTATTATTTTCTTTTTTTTCTTATTAATTTCAAAGGGAAAATTTATAATTTCTAGTGGAGAAATCTGGCGCATACCACCTTAGCAATGTGGTCAAAGTTAACATCACCCCCTGCTCGAAGGCACTAAGAAGGGCACAACATTACTTCCGTAGTAATCTTACCAAAAATGCAGACTCTCAATCTGATCGTGCAAAAACATTAGACAAACCCAAGTTAAGGGACATTCTATAACTAACCAGCCTGGACTCTCCAAAAGTGTCAAGGTCATGAAAGACAAAGAAAGATGGAGAAACTGCCACAGGCTGATGGAGATGAAGGGAACCTGACAACAAGATGCAGTGTGGGATCCTGGGCCAGGAAAAGAACATCAGGGGGAAAACTGGCAAAATTAGAATGTCTATAGACTTGTTAGTAGTATTGCATTAATATTAATTTCCTAGTTTTAATCATTACAGTATAGATTTGTAAGATGTTAATATTAGGAGAAGCTGGGTAAAGAACATATGGGAACTCTACTATTTTTGCAACTTTCTGAGAGTCTAAAATAATTTCAAAATAAAAAGTAAAAAGCAACAACAGAAAGAACAGCAGTCACTGAGGTAGGGAGCAGCCAACACAGTTCCTGAGGGATGATTGCTGGAGCATCTGCTGGAGCCCATGCCCTGGCTTCTGACTGCCTCATAACCACCATACTGTTGTCATTCTTCCACCACCCAATGGACTCTGATTCCTGCCACCATCCTCTACTTCCTGAAAGAGACTGGCTAACACCACAGGAGGGTTCTGTAAAGGCCCTGCAGGTAGAGGGTACAAGGAGTGGTTATCAGTGGCGGCTACAACAGATGGTGCCCAAAGATGCACTGGGCCTTGCTGTGGCCTGCTAAGCTGGGGTTGAAACAGCTGGTCTGAGGAATGTCCTTGGGTCTGAGGAGTGTCGAGACCTTCTGCTTAGTGACTAACATGCAGACTGAATACATTGCTTGTTTATTCCAGGCTAACTTAGCTAGGACAGCAGTATATGTAGGCTGAAGCAGACTCCATGGCCATGTGGGCAGAGCCTAACCCCATAATCTCTCCCCCTACAGCTTCCCAATGTATATACATTGTTAGTCTCCTGAAGGAGGCCCCTGTAGCTGAGCTTGCTTGGTCATCTGGGACTTCTGTCCAGTCCCAGAGTAGGGCAGGGTAATGAACCAGTCAGCTCCACTCCTAGAGGTGCCCTACACTGGCCTAGTCCCAAGGCTGGAGAAACATGGTCTAGCCAGTTCCCAGACATGGGGTGGGAAGGAACAATGGGCATGATACGGCAGTGGAAAGGGGAAAGGTTCTATGGGCCCTTTCCCTTAGAATTTTAGGGCATGGGAAAGAGGTGGCTATAGACTAAATTGCAGAACTGCCTGTGCCTGGTCCTCTCCACTCTTCCTCCTCTCCCAGGGGTTATGTTCTGGGGACTGAGTTGCATGAGGGCAAGCAGAGGGTAGCAGGTCACAGCCTGGTCCCTGTCTTCTTCCAGCCAGATCTGTTCTCAGCTGTCATACTTCGGAGCTTCCTGGGAACATGATAAAGTTCCACCAACTGTAGGGTATGGGAATCATGCTGAAGGACAGAGGTAAGGGATCTCCCTCCTCCTTGCCTTGAAGGGAGTGAAGAGGCAGCTCCTCTCCTGCAGACTTGTTAGCAGCTTATGGACCCATAACATAGGGGCCAGGGTAGGGCAAAATTCCTTCTTCAGGCTTTGGTGCTACGGAGGGGTCTTCCAGGGGCTGTGAGGGGGCGAGCATGTGAGCGGAAGATAGGTCAGCTGCCATGCCACAGCCAAGGGGCCTTTATTAGATGTTGTGGAAACATGTAGGCGGGTAGGTAGATGCTAGATGGTGTGGCACACCTTCTCAGGGTGTAGAGGTGCCCGGATATCCAGCTTGTGGGTCTTGCTGTCCTTATCGATGATCTCCAGCCGCAGCTTGGGTTGGCGCTTCTCAGCCTGGGGCAGTTCAGGGCTCTTGAGTAGCTGTTTGTCTGAGTCCTCAACAGTGATGCGCAGAGTGCAGCCCCCTGGCAGCAAGTCCTGCTCATAGGCTGCTGCCAGCTGGTTCACCACGCGGCGCTCTACCTGCAGATGGTGGCAGGGGAAGGAGTTGTCACTGCCGCGGCCTCAGTTCAAGCCTATGGCCTGAGCCTGGAGGCCAGCTTCTATTACCTACTGCTTGGGCAAGCTGGAGACCTTTTCCAAGCCTCAGTTTTCTCATTTGCCAAGTGGGACTAAAACCACTCAGCTTGCAAGATCATGCTAAAGGCCTAGTGATGTCAGTTTCTGAGGCTCCCAGCCCAGTTCCCCACTCCTGGTAGGGCTCATACTTGGTTACCCTCCAAACAGGGACTTTACTTAATAATTTTGTGTTTTTGGTTTTGAAGGGGCATGTGCTCTGGATAGGGACAATTCCAGCAACCACACTATAGGGAGACAGGCTGGGAGCCCAAGGATGGGGTCTGGGGGACCCTGGGAAGGAGGTGTGGGGCACCTCACTTTCTCAGACTCCTGTGCTCACCTCATGCTTGATAGAGCGGGCACCATAGTGTACATTGTAGCCGTCAACCAACACGTCTGCCACCTCACGGTCCCAGAGCAGTGTGATGTTGTGCCTTTGCTTGGCCTGAGACAGGTTAGATAGAAGCATGCCTGCAGGTGACCCAGTGCTTTCCATCTCTCACCACTCTGGCCTAAGGCCCTAAGGCCAAGGACTATGAGAGACCACGCCCCTAGGGCCACTGGACCCACACCACTGTGCTCCATCTTTTGGGGGAGAGGGTGCTCCCAGTCCAGTGTTTCAGATTTCCAGTGGGTGGATGTCCCATCCCCGCCCATGGGCAGTCCCCTCTTACTCTCTTGGCCCAGAAGTTCAGTTCCTTGTTGACTAGTTGGATGAGCTCCGAGTGGCAGAAGGGGAGGAAGTAGACGATTTCATTGATCCGTCCCAGAAACTCATCCCTCCGGAAGTGAGCCTGCAGGGCCAGGTTAGGGGTAGGGTGAGCTCAGTGACCCAGAGAGGCTAAGGGAAATTACTGGACCCCAGTGGGTAAGATAGGGGGCTTCTATATCTTTTGGATGGCTAAGGCCTCCTCCCCCAACCTGAGGCTCCAGAAGAAAGTACCAAGAAAGACCTCTTACTTTCAGGATGGGGCGAATGACATTCTCCTTGAAGTTCTTTGAGATGGTGATCTTGTCACTAATCTGGACATCCCCTGTGGAGAAAGAATCATAACCTGCTTACTCCCTACACTTAGGGAGCTTTGGGGAGTGTCTGCCCCTTGGCCCGACGCACGAAAAGAGTCCTGGTCTTGATACCGTCTGTGTGATCCTGTCAAGCATAAGCCTCTCTGGGCCTGGTCTCCTCACCCGACAAAGTACTTTTTTTTTTTTTTTTTGTCTTTTTTGTGACTGGTAAGGGGATCACAACCCTTGGTGTGGTGTTGCCCGCACCGCGCTCAGCCAGTGAGCGCACCGGCCAGTCCTATATAGGATCCGAACCTGTGGCGGGAGCGTTGCTGCGCTCCCAGCGCCGCACTCTCCCGAGTGCGCCACGGGGCCGGCCCTGACAAAGTACTTTCTGGGGCCCTACCCGCTCTCATGTGCTATAAGCCTGGGGTTCCCTTCAGGTGGAATTGCGTGAGGGAGAAAGGAGAGAAGAGTCAGGATCAAGACTCGAGTTCTGATTGGAGGAAGGGGGCTGCAGGGCTCAATCCTGAACAGAAAGCTGCAGACAGTCTCCTGCCTGATGTGCTCCTCCTTTTCACCACTCTCCAGGGCCCACCCATGCACAAAGCTGCCCTGGGTAAAAAAGGCTGTGGCCATTTCTGCACAGTTTCCGATCTGCTGCCCCCTCACTGCCCCAAAGCATCTCTATTTGTTGAGTGTGTGTCTTCTGGCCCCTCACCTTAATGTAGCTCTGCCTATTCCTCTGGAGCCCTCCTCATAGAGACTTGGGGTTTTCTTGAGGAAGTGGGGCTACTAGTGTGTCTTTAATCGTGTAGTAGGGGTGGAATGGGATTTTGTCTGAGTCGGATAGGATTCCAGAGCACTGTCTCTTTTGTATGTCTCCCTCCACTATTTGGTGTGGGGCCTGGTTTCTGCCCAGTTTCAGCTTGGGACAAAGCTGCCTACTAGGACCCTCACCTGGGCCCAGGACCCCAATCCTATCCTTGCCCCCAGGAGATGTGCTGGTGGCCTGGTAACTTGCCCAGACAGCCCAGGTCATCCACCATACCAAGGTTTTCAGCGATACGGTTGCGGCTCATCTCCAGAGCTTCCTGTCTCAGCTGTAGGGCGTGCTGTGCGATCTCATCACTGGCCACATTGGAGGTCATGATGAAGATGGCATCCTTGCAGTCGATGGTCTTCCCTTTCCCATCTGTCAGCCGGCCCTGGGAAGGAAAGGGACTGTGCGGTCAGGAAGCTACAAGCCTGGGCAGGCTTTAGTACTCTTAGTACTTACCTCCTCCAGGAGGCCTCTCCATATCCCTGTGTGCCTCCTCCCAGCCCCAGCAGTAAGCTTGCTCCCTCCTCTGGGTTCTCTGAGCACCAGACTCACAACTTGGCTGCAGTGCTCACTGCCTTGGGCTGTAACTGCTCTACCTACTTCAAGAGAGCACCCCTGGGCGAGATTGCACCTGCTCTTTGGTATCTCTCAGGGCACCAAAATATCCTTTGCGTCCAGAAGTTAGTCTGATTCCCCATCCATCCATCCAACACACTTTCTTGGAGGTCCACTCTGGGTTAGGCTCTGTGTTGGGGCACTGGGGATTCACTGAGCCTTTGATACATGCTCAGTCTGGAGAATGAGTGAGACAAGCAATGACATATAAATATGCTGAGTGTGATGATAAAGGGACACCCAGGTTGCTGTAACAGTTCAGAGAAGGGTATTTTACAGTGCTAGATGTGATCATATTGGTGGAAGATCCTTAGTAAACCACACTGTGCAAATGTTTAGAGCTGTTATTACTATAGCAAATGATATTTATTGGATCAATATGAATGAAATGAATTGAAACAGGTGTAATCTCTACATCTTTTGAGCCATCCTTTGGCATAACAGAGAGGTATAGAAAATAAAGTTCCTCCTTTAACCCACTTGGGAAGTTTCCTTGGAATCTTTAGCTCTTTCTAGAAGTGACTTAGAAGAAGGCATCTATACTGGAGACAGATGCACCAAAGAAAGAGAAAAGGATCAAAAAAGCAGAGGGAAGAGATAGAAGAATTATAAAAGTATTGCATTCTGGGCCAATCAGTTGAAGGGTACAGAGCTCCACCCACTCAGCAAACCTCAAGGGTATCACTGTTCAACAGCAGTTTGCGGTCATTTACAACAAAAGCAATGATCAAGAACTCATTGAAAGTGATGGAGAGGGGCCGGCCCAGTGGCGCACTGGATAGTGCGCCGCTTGGGAAGCGCGGCGGCGCTCCGTCCGAGGGTTCGGATCCCATATACAGACCGGTTCCCGCTCACTGGCTGAGCGAGGCGCGGGAGCGACCCCGAGGGTTGCGATCCCCGGTACGGGGGCAACACGGTTCGGATCCCATATAGGGATGGCCGGTTAGCTCACTGGGTGAGCGTGGTGCTGACAACACCAAGTCAGGGGTTAAGATCCCCTTACCGGTCATCTTTTAAAAAAAAAAAAAGAAAGTGATGGAGAGACAATGGTGAACACTGATAGGCCACTTCTACTTTGATTACAGGTGCTCTACTTAGTGCTTTCCATGCACTGTCTCACTCCATCTGCTAGAAAGCCGCTGCGCGAAGGCAGAGTCTGGGTCTTGTTCATCACTGTGTCCTAGAGTAGTGTCTGGCACAGAAGAGGTGTTCAATATCTGCTTGCTAAGCAGCTGCATCCTCATACCACCCTCGGAGATAGGTGCAGTTATGACTCCTACAAAGAAACTGAGGCTCAGAGAAGTTAAGTAACTTGTTCAAAGTCTCAGAGCTAGAATAAAGTAGAGCTGAGACTCAAACTGTCTGACCCAACAGCCATGCCCTTCCCTCTGCACAAGGCTATAGAGGTCATACCAATGGTGCTGGATAAGTGAGGCCTTGTGTTCTTTTCTTTCCCCCTATAAAATTTTTCAGAATTCTAGCAAATTCTATGAGCCTCCTTTGATCCTCACCAGAGAGAAGCAACTGGGACAGGTACTAGGGAAAGGGAGACCTGCCTGAGATTTCCTCTGGGAAGCAGACAGAGCACAGCTCCTGCCAAGCTGGAGAACATGGCTCTGGGGACAAATCACTGACTTTAGCCTGTTGGCTCCTGTGTAAGCCAGAGATGCTGGGCCCTGCCCCTGCCTCAGCCAGTAACCATCCTCAGCAAGCTTTTTGCTTTCCCTGTTGGCATGGACCTTGCTCAGGGTCAGCTCTTGCTTGTAAAGCCAGTGCAATGGCAAAGCCAATCCTGCCTCTTAGGTGAAAGGGGGAAGAAATGTGCATCAACTGAGCGCATACTGTGTGCCAGCCGGGCTTGCTTTACACTGGCCCTTGGCACAGCCCTCTGTTAGTTGCAAAAGGGTCTATTCAAAAGGGGCCTGGTGTGGGCCGGCCCATGGCTCACTTGGGAGAGTGCGGTGCTGATAACACCGAGGCCACGGGTTCAGATCCCTATATAGGGATGGCTGGTTGGCTCACTTGGGAGAGCGTAGTGCTGACAACACCAAGTCAAGGGTTAAGATCCCCTTACCTGTCATCTTTAAAAAATAAAAAAAAGGGGGGGGGGGTTTGGCAATCCACGTCCTGGAGTTGGTCACTCTCCTGTCCCTGCCTTGGGGTGGGAAAAGGGGAGGCAAGGATGCAAGTGGATGTTCTTGAGCTTTTGCCATCATTTTTTCACTCTCACCCCTGCTTATGGGTTCTGATACAACAGAATCCACTGAGGGCAATTCTAGTGTGGGAGACCAGGTGTGTGTGTGTGTGTGTGTGTGTGTGATGTGCCCACGCACGCACATATCACACTGTGTGTGTTCCACACTTACCTCGCAGAGCTCATCCCTGAGGACTGAGTTCACACACTGCTGTGCTGGCCAGAGCAATAACCCAGCAGCAATTTCATTCGAAGAGATCAAAACTCTGCTCATAATTGGGTGTTAGGATGGGTTCTAGGTGGGCGAGGGGAGCAGGTGCAGGGCATGATTGACCCAAAGAGTGACCTTCAGTGCTCATGTCTCCTTCTCCTCAGTTTCCTTGGCAATAAAGATGTGTCCCAAAAAAGACGCTCTCTCTGTTCCATCTCCTACCACCACCCTATCCTGGGTGGAGCTTGAATGCTCACCCCAGGGTTACGGGGCTGCTCTCCCACTGCCTCATGTCTCCCTCTAAGGGAGGGCGGAGGGTGGGCTCCCTGGTGGCCAGTGTCTTCCTGGGACTTCTGCCCTGGGCTGTAGGCTCTGGGGTCACCTAGAAGTGGCCAGCATTAATCCTGCTTGGTGTTTTGGTGAGAGCTTTTCTTGCTTTTCTGGGCCCAGGCTTGGGAGAACTGGGCTGGGTGTGGACGGAGAACTTCTCTCACCCCTCCAGACTGAGTGAGGTGCCCTTACAACTCCTGATATTGTTACTTATCCCTAGTGCAACACCTACCACAGGAGACCGAACGGCTTTTTATTTTTCTTTAAAAAGGTGACGGGTAAAGGGATCTTAACCCTTGACTTGGTGTTGTCAGCACCACGCTCCCCCGAGTGAGCCATAGGCCAGCCCCCAAACTGCTTTTTAGCTGCCCGTCTTCCCCACTGGTATATAACACAGAGGCGGGGACTGTGTCTATTTTGTCTGTGTCCCCTCTGCCCAACACAGTACCTCATGAATAAACAAATGAGTCGTATTCTTGTGGTTTGATTCCCTCTTTGACTATCCCCTGATCGGTCCCAGGGCCATTTTTTGTTTGTTCTGTTTTTCTACCAAGCCTCTGTTTTTAGCTCTCTCCCATACATACTCTCCCTAGGTGAGAGATCTCATCCCTTCCTGTGGCTTCTGTTATCTGCTCTGTGCTGAATGGTTCCTGAACTGCTATTTGCAGTTGGACCTTTCCTAAGCTCCAGACCCATAAAAATGATGAATGGTCTCTTGGACATCTCCAGCTGGCCGGCCCTCAGGCCTCACTGCCTCACCTTCCTCACCAATCTGCCACTCATCCCCCTGGGCTCCCTGCTTTAGCTGATGGCCACCACAGCCGCCCAGTCACCCAGGCCCAGAAATCTGGCCTCTGGTCATCCTTGGCTCCTCCCTCTCTCCTCACAGTCAACCTTCTAATCGTTCTCTCAAGCCCACGATCCTTACTTTAGATCCAGCCTCCCCAGCTCTACCCTGGACCCTCCAATAGTCTCCTCACTGGGTTCCCTTCTCCCTTCTGGTCCATTCTCTACACAGCTGCCTACAGGATCTTTGTAAAGCAAAATCTGACCAAGTCTATTTCAAAGGCTCCTTACTATCAACCAGAGAAAGCCATACTCCTTTGTCTGGCATTTTTTTTTTTTTTTGTCTTTTTCCGTGTCCGGCAACGGATCCCAACCCTCAGTGTTGCCCCCGTACTGGACCGGGACCGGCAACGGGATCGCAACCCTCGGCGCTGCTCCCGCGCCTCGCTCAGCCAGTGAGCGGGAACCGGTCTGCATGTGGGATCCTAACCCTCGGGCGGGAGCGCCGCCGCGCTTCCCAAGCGGCGCACTATCCATTGTGCCACCGGGCCGGCCCCTTTGTCTGGCATTTTCTTTTTTTTTTGTCTTTTTCCGTGTCCGGCAACGGATCCCAACCCTCAGTGTTGCCCCCGTACTGGACCGGGACCGGCAACGGGATCGCAACCCTCGGCGCTGCTCCCGCGCCTCGCTCAGCCAGTGAGCGGGAACCGGTCTGCATGTGGGATCCTAACCCTCGGGCGGGAGCGCCGCCGCGCTTCCCAAGCGGCGCACTATCCATTGTGCCACCGGGCCGGCCCCTTTGTCTGGCATTTTAACTGGCCGTCTACCTTACCCAACTCATTCACACCACTCTGTTCTCAGAGCAAGACTGAATGGCTGTAGTTCTCTGAATAGACCAGGCTGTTCCTTGCCCCTGTGCTTTTGCACCTTAGGTTCCTACTGCCAGCCCTTCTCCACTCTGATCACCTAGCAAACACTCATCCTGAGGGTTTGCTGAATTACTGTTGAATTAAGTTAATCAATAGAGCATTTCCCTGATTTTGTGAGCTCTGGGAATGGCTGGAGTGAACAAGACACAGTCCTGCCGTCAAGCAGCATATATGCATAAATCTGGACAAGTAAACTTGGGTGACAGCTTTGTTCAATAGAACCAGGAGCATCAGAAACTGTAGCAGGCTGGGGAGAGTGGGGCTGCATGAAGGAATTATCAACTCCCTAAAAGGCATTCGGCAGAGTGAAGTTACAGAGGAGGAGTGGACAGGCTTACGCAGGGGTTGTAAGCATCTTCCAAGTAGGGCTGGTTATACTTCAGACAACAGCTGCCTCTCTTTTCCTGGGCCAAGGATGCCATCACAAGTACCTCTCAGGGATGCCAGAGGTCCAGCAGGCTGCTATGCCCTCCTCCCTGAGCTGGCCTCTCCCTTCCTTTGAGTGCTTCACTGCAGACTGACCTCTCTCTTTTGGCCCTAGCTGCATGGGAGTCATGTAAGCCGCAGGCTCTGGAACTGGACTGCCTGGGTTGAATCCTCGACTCCCTTTCCCACCTGTGAGACCACAGGTGAATTATTTAATCATACTTTACTTCAGTGTCCACATCTGTTAAATGGAAGCAGTAATATTAACTATCTTCAGAGGGTTGTTGGTAAGATCAAAGGAGTTGATACATGTACATTTCTTAGAACAGTGCACGGCACAGGAAGTGCACAGATGCCAACTACTACTGCGTCTCCTTTCCACTGTCTAGTAGGCAGAGAGCTCACAGAGGGTAGGTTTGGGTCTGGCCCATAGCTGTGCACCTGAATCCACCAAGAGGCTGGAACAGAATACATGTGTGAGTAACTGAATATGTGACTTCTGAATACATGACCTCTTAGTCCTCAGCAGGAGGCTCAGGGGCAGGGAGCAGCTGAGAGGCAAGGAAGACAGCAACAAAACTGGGGCAGGGCCAAGGATGCTGGGCCAGGGGGGAAGGCAGTGGGCAGCTGGTGGGGAGATCTGGGTCTGGGTCTTCCTGGCTTGGTACCTGATGTGTTGTTTGGTATGCGGAGTCCCTCCCTATGCCTCATGTGACATGGGAAGCAAAGCACTTTCCCATTTTCCCAGGGCTGGAGGGGGCTAAGGAGAAAGGTGGGCTGGACTACATCTGGCCAGGTCCTGGCTAATATAGATCCTGCATCTTGGGTCTTAGTGTTCTTTTGGCAGAAAAGGGCCCCTGGAAAAGTGGAGGTCGTCCTCTCCCATGGTCATAAGCAATCCCTCCCCTGGCACAAGGTGAGTAGTGGTATGGAGGGGGAGGACTGGGACTATGAGAACAGACATATCTGTAGTCCAATCTTGACTCCTTACTTTGTTTTGGCAGCCAGCCAGTAAAGGGATCAAACCCTGGACCTTGGTGTTATCAGTGCCATGCTCTAACCAACTGAGCTAACTGGCCAGTCTCAATCTTGGCTCCTTACATAGTAGCTCTGTGGCCTCGGGTATATCATTTATAATCTTTCTGAACCTCAGTTTCTTCATCTATAAAAAATGAGATAATTTCTTTCCTGGCTACTGTGATGATTAGCAATAATGTCTGTAAAGTCTTTAGCACAGGTCTAGTATTGAGAATGTACTGAATAAAAGTGAAATCTCCCCATCTAGAGCTCACCCCTACTAGTGGGGGGGCCTGAATAGTTTGTGAGGAGCCTGGAGCTCCTCAGAAGGAAAGTGCTCCATGAGGCAGAGTATTACCATTTCAGCAATAGCAGCAACACTATTAGCACCTTAAAGAACTGGTGGAGACAATGTTTGACACACAGGGAGGAACAAGAGCTGTTTGAGCCAGAAGTTTCTAGGAGCTTATCTGATTGAGCCTCCTTGTTTGTCACATGAGGCCCCTGATGCCTAGAGATGGACAGTGACTTGCCCAGGCCACAAGCCAGTCAGGAGTGGAGCTGGAACTAAAAATGCAGGTCTCTCTCTCTCATGGCACCTCTGCCCTACTCTGTCTCTCTAGAAGGTAGCCTGGCAGCCATGAAATTTCAAGTTGTGGGCAGTGCTGGTTTTTCCTTGAGTGCCTGCCTGGGCCCTGCTCCAACCTGCTAAATGACTGAATGTACACATGGGGGAGCAGCAAGTTGAGGAATGATCAGACAGGCCTCTGGGCCACTGGTTCCTGCCGTTCACAGCCCCCAGTACCTCCAGGTGGCCCCCCACTCCATCATGGCCCAGGCTTCCACCTCATCAAACAGCTGCAGCATGATGGTGAGCACATCCGGATGGGCCTTGTCCACTTCATCGAAGAGCACCACGGCATTGGGGCACTGCTTCAACTTCTTGGTCAGCTGGCCACCCTCCTCATGGCCAACATAGCCTGGTGGGGACCCGATAAACTTGGCCACCTGGTGGAAGGAAAGAAACATGCTAGGAGGGCCTTTCTGTGCTTTTAGTTTACAATATGGGGTGTGTGTGGGAAGATGGCTTTATACACCACTAAGATTACCTTTTCAACAAGGATGGCCAGCTGTCTCTCTCCTGGTGTGGCAGGAATCCTGCCATGATGGGAAGGCAAATAGATCTTCTCTATGTTTATTCTTTATGTTTATTTGTCAGAGCAAGTGACATGCAAAACATCAGTTACCCTGCTGCACACATGCGCCCCCAAGGACAAATCCCAAGTCTGCTGGAATTATCTGAGGCCTAAATGACAGGTCATATAAAACACTAAGGCAGTCATGTTGATTGACACTTCACCAAGGACTCTCACTCACCTCATGTCGCTCCTGGAACTCAGACATGTCCAGCCGGATGAAGCCCTGTGTGGAAACAAGCAGGAACCACATCCATTTGGAGGCAGGAAGGTAAAGGAAAGGGCTAAGGAGGGTAGCACCCTAATAGGCTTTCAGACCACACCAACCCAAGATCTTCTATTTCATTTTCATAATTTTTCTGGCTCCTTCCCCCCCTTTTCTGACTACTCCCCCATGATTCCCTCATTCTTTTCCTTAATAAAGCCAAACCATGTCCCTACCCTAATAAATCTGACTCAGGATGTCTCTTCTTTCAGGCAGGCTTCTACTGGTCTGATTAACACATCATCCATCCATTCATCTGTCCGCTCGTCCACCCACCCACCCATCCATCCCGCATTTCCTGAGGGTATCCTGTGTGTGCTGGGGTTACCACAGTGAACAAGTCTTGGTCTCTGTCCTTGGGGAGCATCCCACTGGGTGTGGCTGGTAGGCCGACATGGACAGAGTCAGTCACAATCAGCGCGGATCGTGAGGAGATGGATGGGAGCAACAAATACCCAGATGGCTCCACTGTGCCACTCAACTTTGCAAGTCTGTGTGGGGTGCGCACCCCTTTGTTTCAGTTTACTTTTCTTTAAAATGAATATATCTTTTTATTTATTTACATTTCTTCACTTCATTTAAAAGATACCCATAATGTAGCTTGCAGCCTTTCTCTCTCTTCTGCTAGGCTTAGGAGTGATTCCAAGGGAATGGCCCCCTGGGGTGAGGGCCATGATTAGCCCCAGGGAAGAGAATACCTTGTAGTGTGTGATTGGAAGAGTTATTACCGGCAGAGTGCCCACTTCTTTTCTTGAAGAACTGACTGATTTAGGCAGTTATGAGGGCATTCACAGGTGCCCTTTCTATCCACTCAGACCAGGGTTCCCCACAGTCCCCCCAGCTCCATCTAAGAGACAGCACTCACTGAATACTGATTCTTCTGAGAGCTGGGGATGACAGTGTGCCAAGACGCTCAGAGGCAGGTAGCCAAGTCGGAAATCCAGGGCCATATTCTAGCTTGGCCACTGGTCAGAAATTCACTCAGTGATGTGTTTTTAGTTCTTCCTCTGTCCTGTCACTCTGTACCTGAGGTACAGGGTGGTGGGAAGAGCCCTGGGCTGGCAGCTAGGCGCTCAGCTTCCAGTCCCAGTTCCACCACTGTCTCTATGGCTTTGGACATGTTGCCTCCCCTTTTTTAGCTGCAGTTTCTTTGGTGTAACAGAAAGCTCTTGACTCCTCTCCCTGCCACACCAGGGACCTGAGGAAAGGACCTACCCTGAGGTGGGAAAGGGCTTAGAGAAGTTATTAGGCCATGTGGGGGTAAGCACTGCTATCAGAACGCATGCGGCATGATGAGCCAGCAAACATTTCCAGAGGGTCCGTACACAGCTCAGACAAGAAACACACGGGCTTCAGGAAGGGTGGGAGGATGGCCATGGGGAAGCTGAGGGTGCTGCCTAGAGAAAGCAATGGGCTGGAAGCCACAGATGAGTCTCTCGCTGATAATAGCTGACACTCACTGGGTGCTTACCAGGTGCCTGGCAATATTCTATGCAAGCTATAAAAGGATTAGAACATGTACAAGTCTATGTGGTAAGTCCTATTATCATCCCCACTTAACAGATGAAAAAACAAAGTCACAGATTAAAGTAACTTTAATCTATGGCCCAAGGTCACCCAAGTTTGGCAATCTGGCTCCAAGTCTGTGCCCTTAGCCATTATGCTCCACTGCCTCACATTTCCCCCTCTGCCAAACAGCTGGGCTCTTGCCAATCTTCATTTGAAGAGTTCTGAGCTTTGTGCCCACATGTCAATCAATGTCCCCTGATACAGGGAGTATAGACTTAATTGCTTACTTCTGTCAAGTGACCTGGGTTCTCACTCTAGTTCTTCTAGTGATTGCTATGTAACTTTGAACAAGTCTTTGGGCTTGATTTTCTTGGCTGTAATCTTTTTGGTTTCACGTGATCTTACAAAGTGAGGCAACAACAATAGTAACATCCAGCACGTACTGATTTGCTTACTGTGAGCCAAGAATGGTGTCTAACATTTTATATAATTTTCTCATTTAACCTTCATAACAATCCAATGAGTTCAGCATCATTATTGAACCCATTTTACAGACAAGAAAATATGTGAACAGAGGTCCTGGCCAACTCTATGTAGTAGGGTAGCGTTGGGATTTGAACCCAGGCAGCTGGACTCATATACTTGCTCTTAATCCCTTCATCATACCACCACTATAAATGCAAGTCTTTTGGGTTCCACCACCCTACCTTGTGATGAGCTCACAGAACACCATTAAGGTTCTTTCTCAAGGATTATTAACTCTGGCAATGAAAGTTAACAAAGCTGCTGAATTTGGGAGAAATAGTACAGAGGCTAATGAGAGGAAAAAAAGAAGCTCACAGGTATATCTGCCAAAAAAAAAATTTATATAAATGTGCAAAAAATGCCCTGTGAGGCAGCAAGATCCAAAGGTATTGGTGTCTCTTTATAAACAAGGAAACTAAGAATCAGAAAGCCAGACTAGAATTCAAGGCACTGGACGCCCAGGCCAGTGCTCATTTCAGTTCATCAGCCATCTTGGGAGGCAAGTGAAAGGGAGCTCCCATTTGCTAACAGCCTATTTTACCCTGGGCTCTGTACATGACACTTTCATATGTCACTCCTTGGGTCCTGGAGGCAGCAGGTACACTGGTCAGACAGCTTACAGTCCAGGACTCTCTTGGATTTTGAAGGCAGTTCTCAAACATACCTGTCATATGGCCAGAAAATGTCTATGCTAAACACAGGTTCTGTAATAAGTTTGCCCACAGGGTTGGTACAGGTAGGAGTTTTATAGAAGCACTACTTATGATTCAAAAATAAAATACACAGATAATTTTATCAGTCTTCTCATGTATCTCATCCCTCAATGTGAAATGGAGACAAACGGACAAAAAAACAAAAGTTTATAACCTAGCCTCCAGAGCAGCGGAGAACAGTATTGAGAGAGGAGTTGACAGACTGGATCCTTGTTTTACTTCTTCCCCTGACAAGTGGCCTTGGACAAACTTCTTAATGCTGTAGGGCTTCAGTTTTCTCATCTGAAAAGTGGGTCTAATTTAGCACCTAGGCTAGCTTCCTCATAGGATCAAATAAGAGAGATGACGTCCTGCGGTGGAAAGTATGAAGTGATAAATACAAGTAAAGAGGGTGTGCACTTGCGTGCTAGAGCCTGAGCTAGCTGCAATTCATATTGTCCCACTGGATGCTCACAACAACCTGAGATACAGGACTAGATAACTTGACCTTGAGGCAAGAGAGCTGAAACTTCAAAGGGTAAAGTAACCTTCCTAGGGCTGGCAGAAAGTGAAATTGGAAGTTGAGTCAAGGAATGGGTGGCTCTGGAGCTCTGTGCACCATAGTCCACTGCTCCCAAGAGGTGAGGGTGTTACTTCCTCCTTCTGGGTGAGGCATGTATTGAAGGAGACCATCATCACACCTTCAGGACACCCTGCACTAGTGTAAATCTGTCTCCCACCCAGACACACCACCTAAAAAATCACTTGCATCATCAGTCTTTTAACAAGCCCCTTCTCTTCTACACCAGCGAGTCAGCAGATACTTTCCTTCTACTTCTACTGTGTATGAAGACATATTAAGACGGCTTGGATAAGGAGATTATAATTTGTAATTAAATATTAACCTTTCTGACAGTATTAAAATTAAACCACTCAGAATTCTTCATCCCTAATCAGGTGGTTCCTGCCCGTAACTGCATCTTCTCTAATAGTCTTGCTAGTTTATTGCCCTTTCCAGAGTGCTAATTGTTTCAATCGCTGCCAACCTGATGAATTGTCTTAAAAATGCTATTTGGATTGGAGCGTATTAGCAAGCCATGCACTTACTTGCCTGCCTGCCTGCCTGTCTGTCAAGTGGGTCTGCTCTGGGTCTGGTTGAGGCAGAGCATAGCTACAGGCAGAGTCAGGGAGGCTTAAGAGCCTTCAGTAAGTTATTAGGCAGAAGGAGGCTCAGGAGGACATAGTCTGAGCTACCTTGTTCCCGTGGCTACCAGGCTGTCAGGGAGGTCACAAGAGGGCAGGTAGGCCAGAAGTGGAACAGGAGTCAGGACTCTGTGCTGCTGGGGCCACCTGGCTGGCAGCGGCCTATGTAACTCCTCACTGCTTCATCTAGAGAGACTTTCCATAGAAACTAAGCAAGAGCATCTGGGATGTCAGGCAACCTCCAGCAGTGGGAAGGAGGACCTTAGTCTCAACACAAGGAAGGCTGGTAGGAGAACATTTGGCTTTTGGTGAACTGCTTCTGCATTCTCTCTGAAGATTGCTCCCTCTGCATGAAAGCATTTCCTGTCAGCCTAGAAAGTCAAACCGAGCAGGTCTTGGAAAGCTCTACTGTGAACAAATATGGGATGAGGAAGGCCCTCTCCTATGGAGAATCCAGGGCTCTGAGCCACGGAGAAAGCAGAACTATGAGCACCTCAAGTTTAAGGCATAAGACTCCATATTTAAAAGCTCATGCAGGGTGGAGAGAAGCAATAAGGATCCTCTTATTTCTACTTGTTTTCTCCCACGGCCCGAGACTCTCTAGCACAGCTTTGACTGCATTGGACAGCAACAGTAGGTTTCTAAAGCTTTTTCCTCTCCAGCCTGAGCTCCTCAGGGTAGGGAGAGTGTTTTAATAAATGCTGTATTAGCAGCATCTAGTACAACACCTGGCACAGGGTAGATACTTGAAAATGTTGTATGTATGAATCTCATTTGGTTTTCCCAAGAGCCCCAAGAGTCAGGCAGGGCAAGAATTATTCTTCCTATTTCATAGATGAAGAAACTGAGGCACCAAGAAGTTGGATAACTTGCTCAAATTCATGGAGCAATTGGTGGCCAAGTTGGGAACAGAGCTGAGGCCTGCTTCCTGGGCCAATGCCCATCTTTTTGACTGGCTATTGCCAGATTCACAGAGCCTCGGATTCTTGGGGATAGCAAGAATGGCAAGGTCTCTATGGCCTGCAGATCAGGTGTAGGTCCCAGCCCTTACCTTTTTGGCATCTTTGTGCATATATTTGGCTGTCTGCTTAGCCAGCTCTGTTTTTCCTAGTTAGAAAGAAGGAAGAGGAGTTGGGTTAGGACCAGATGACTACTTGATGGAATGAAAGAATCTTGGAAATGCACAAACCCTGGAAAGAATATATTTTATGATGGGAACATGGAGGTTCAGAGAGGGTCAGTGACTCCCCTTAAGTCATCTAGGGAATTAGTGGTGAGGCTGGAGCAGAATCAAAGTCTGCAATGCATCTTGACTTTTCTGTGAATGAGGACTGAGGCCTTTTCTCTGTGCAGCATGCTAAGAGTGGGAGGCTGACTCATAATCCAGAGCCAACTTGTCCTTTGAAGCCCAGCACAAACCTCACTTCTCCTAGGAGCGTTCTGACCTCCTGGCTCACTGCCCTGTGTCTGTCTCAACACCCACGGTCCTGCCATTTGGCCAGGCCCTGGAACCACATGCCAAATAGAGGCTGGAGGGAATGAAGAGTGCCTCTCATCAGCTTCGGAGCCTTTCTTTGTAACATAAAGAAGCAAAGACAATACCGAAGTGGTGGCTCTGAAGGGCCATTTGGTATAATGGTAAATCCTTTAGAATTCATGGTCAAGTATAGAAATCAAGTTCTATGGTATAATGGTCAGGTGGTGGTAACCTTTTGAGACTCTACAACTGAGGGAGAGCTAGGCCCATGAAGATGTTGGGAAGGGAAGAGGCAGCAAATAAACCATGAAATTCCCCATCAAGACAATGGTGGAAGGTGGTGGTGGAGGAGAGGGGGGTCTGTGTAGGTGGGCAGTGAGGGGGTGAGAATGCCTCTGATAGTCTAGCCCGGCTGGTTAGAAAAATACCCAGCCCATTTTACTGCAACCAGTTCTCATATGCACATGGTACTATGCTGGTCATCAGGAGCTTTCTTTGGCTTCCTAAAATTAGGCTGCACTGAACACGGTTGGTGTGCTGGGCAGTGGAGGTGTTTCAGTTATTCCTAAAGGGGAGCCTCTGGGAAGGCAGAGTGGCTGGAGCAGGGCTAATGGGCCCTGAATGGCCTGGTCCTCTAGGTGGATCTGTCCTTATATAGCTTCCAGAGGGGGGTGCATAATTCAAGCTGTTCATAACAGATGATAAAAAAAAAAAAAAAAAATGGAGTCCTCTTTCTTGGTGGCTCTGTGATTTGGAGGCAGTTGTTTTGGAACTGGGAGTTGAATTAGAGTTGGGTTGTGTGACCCTGGCCCACAACAGCTGGGGCTATTGGGCCTGGGCCGGACACTCCCTCAGCTCTCCTTCCCCACTGGCTGATCTGCTCCCAATTACCTATTCCAGATGATCCCAAGAAGAGGAAGACCAGAGGGTGTTCTTCGTCGTACCAGCCATTCTCCTTCCTCCGGATTGCTACAGCCAAACACACAAGACAGGGGGGACAGGGAGGGAGGCAGATAAATCAATGACACAAAAGGCAGGATAATTATCACTAAGTATACAATATGTTTTACTGCTCTGCGCCCACTCAAAGTCCTCACTACCATTAGTGCTGCCTAATCTGATTAGCTGGCAAGGCCCCTAGAGACACCTAATCAGGTTAGCATGGATTTGGAAAGCTGCCCAGAGCAGATTTCGGATAAAGTTTTCCAGGATGAGCACTCAGTGTTGCCAGGGAAACTGAAAGGCGGGTGGATGGTGAATGGAGGTGAAGGGGGTGGGGACTGGTGAAGGAGAATTCGAGAGGAACTTTAGCTCTCGCTGGTTACTCATCTATTCACCATGGTGGGAGTGTGGGCCTGCCTCTGATGCAAATATGAGGGGCAGAAGCCTATGGCAGGGCCTTGGGGATCTGGGGTTTGAGCACTGGACTCTTTCCCATTTGGGGAAACCAAGTTCTGGTCAACTGTCTGGATCAGGAAGAGGAAACACAGCCAAATGAATTTTCTGGAAGCCAATCAAGGGTAGTGTGGAGCTCAGGATACAGAAGTGAAAAGGCACTTGGTTAATATCTCTACTAACCACGGCCTCCAGTGGGAGGGGGTAAATGGGGAGTGGGACATATATGTACTAGGTTCCTTGGGGGCTCAATTCTGCTACAGCAAGACCTGACCTCTCCTCTTCAAGAGGAAGTATGTAATCAAGGGCTATGCATTCGAGATGAGGAAACTAAGTGCTCAACTATAGAGTGGGAGAATCAGGCTCAGAAGCATCGCTCAAGTATAAGAGCAGAGGGTGGAGCAAGGCAAGAACCATAAGAAGAAGAATCACTTATTGAACATTCTGTATACTAGGTACAATTGGAAAATCTACCAAAAACGTATTTACTCAAGATTCACACAAACACCCTGAGAGAAAAGTATCATTCTCAACTCCATTATAGTGAACAAGAAATTGAGGCAACAGATAGAGACTTGACCAAGTCACACACCTAGGTGATAGAGTTGCTTCTCTCTCTAAACCTGTTTTTTTTTTTTTTTGTCTTTTTGTCTTTTTTCCGTGTCCGGCAACGGATCGCAACCCTCAGTGTTGCCCCCGTACCGGACCGGGGACCGGCGACGGGATCGCAACCCTCAGTGTTGCTCCTGCGCCTCGCTCAGCCAGTGAGCGGGAACCGGTCTGTACGTGGGATCCGAACCCTCGGACGGGAGCGCTGCCGCGCTTCCCAAGCGGCGCACTATCCAGTGCGCCACCGGGCCGGCCTAAACCTGTTTTTTTTTTTAAATCACATATGGCTGCTTTAAAAAGTACTAATTTGGGTTGCATTAATGGAAACATGACAGGCAGGAGCAGGAAGGGGACAGAGCACTGTGCAATGTCAAGGTCAGTTCACAGATGGAACAGTATGTCTGGTCTGGTCCCCAGAGTGCCAGAGAGAGATTAGCAAAGGGATATGTGTCAGAGGTCAAGGCCTGGAAACCTAGTCAATTGAGAAAGAGTTGACAGTCTTAGATATGTGTCTGTCAATATTGAGGTGCTAAGATCCTAAATGCTATACTGTGTAGTTGGGTTTCAAAGAAGTGTCTGCAGGGGTCAGGAAAGGCTCTTTGGAAGAGGTGGAACTGCTGATGAGTCATGGAGCCTGGGCAGGATTTGGGGAGGCAAAGGTGGCGAGCATAACAGAGGTGGAGAGACAGGAATGAACATAGGTGGGGTCAGATTCTCTGGAATACCCGTCTCAGGAGTTCAGCCCCATGCTGTGGTCTTTTTCACCTCAGCCTCTAATGTTGCTACCTAGAGTACTTTCTCTATAGTTCTGGCTTCAGTAGAAACAGATGGAAACTGCAACCTCATAGACATCAGACCAGTCACTTCTGCCTGCCCAGGATATGCTCCCTGAGAATCCTAAAAGGCACTTGGGAAGACACTCAGTCCAACCTCTCCCCTGGGCTAGAATCCATATCTCTGATTTAAGTGGCCCAGGTTCTGTGGAAGGATTGGCTAGGAATCCAGACCTCATAGGTACCTGAATGCTGAGGATGAAGAAGGAGAAGTCCAAGCCTAGTTGAGGGGGAGTACCTGGTATCTTGACAGATACAAGGAGATAGGAGTGGGGGTAATTGGGGAAGTGGAGGTATTAAAATGGCAAGGTTAGACTTCTGTGAGCACTATGTGTGGATATGTGTGTTGGAGAGAAGGTAAGAGAGTAGTCACCTGAGAGGAACTATGTTCTTCCAAAAGTTGGCTAAATTGAGAATCTAGGTTGGGAAGAAGCTGTGTATGAACTGGGTTCAGGCTTCATGGAGTATTTGGGGAGGCAGAAGTACCCAGGCATCACTCAAGTGACCAGGGGGAAACGGGGCTCCCCAGGGTATCATGTACCTGAGTGTCCGATGTTGGCTTAAAATTTCAGGTTAAAATCCCAGCCCACCGAGAGCTGAACACTGCTTGGCTGTGCAGTACAAAAATGCCACAGAAAATGTGGAATTGAATTATGCCTGGGGCCATCTTTCCCCCTTCTTTTCTAATAATGCACCTGGGAGAGAACTCTTTATAATGCTAGGCAGACTCCACTGCACAGCTGTCCCTGGGCCATTCTGCCAGGCCCAGGGCATGAGTCTGGAGGGGGCTTGATCTAGGCACCCCATGAAACAGGCGAAATGCCAACCATTAAACAATTACAACTTCAGATATTTCTAATAAATCTGAAGAGAAAAACGGCCAAGCAGATGGAGTCTGACAGAATGAAAAATGGAAGCAGCTAGGAAGGACTGGAGAAGGTGGGCCCTAGTATGTGCAGTTAGCAGGGTGACTGAGGACCAAGGCTGGGAACCTTGAGGGTCCTGTCCTGCCAGTGTAGAGGATGGGACAGACAGAGACCTGGATGGGCCCATGTGGGGTGTGGCTATAGGTGCTGGTGCTCTCTAGTCACTGCGGACCAGCAAGTGTACAACTCACTCTGCTAGCACTTCACATCTATAAAGAACTTCCGTTGACACAATTTCATTTCAGCCTTGTTATGACTGCATGAGGTAAGTATGGCAGGAAAGCCAATTCCCATTTTACAGATGAGGAAATAAGTGAAAAACAGGTACCTCAAGGTTACATGGGTTAATAAATGAAGACCCTGGGCTTTGACTCCAGGCTGACTCTGGAGCCTGAGCTGGTGCTGGTGCTTCAGGAGCTTAGAGAAAGGAGCCAGCTCTCCTCCTGGCTCTCTGCTGCCCCAGCACCTCCTCATACTCTCACTTCCCCAACAAAAGTTTCCTCTGTAGCTCTAATCTGACTCACTCAGGCTTCAACACATGGCTTCAGTAGCCCCTGTGCCCTGACTCTGTCCTGACCACTCTTCTTGTGCTCGAGATGGTGTCAGTGCCCTTTGCACGGGCAGCTCAGCTCCCTTCCCTGGCCAGTCCCATCTCTGCAAGCTCCAACCAGGCTCTTCTGTCTCTCCACACGCAGCGCCAGCACCTGCTTTGCTTGTGTTCTGCCCTTGCCAGAATGCCTTCTCCTGGCTATGTCTGTTTCCATGTCTGTCTCTATTGGACCATCTTAAAACTCACCTGCAATAACTCTTTTCAATTAACTCCACCACACCACATCTACCCCATTAACTCCTGGGTCTGTATTCTTTGTACGTGTTCTTCTACAGGGAGTAGCACCCTTCCAGAAAGAGGCTGAGATGAGAATCTGTGTTGAGGAGAGGGTAGGAGTTACAGGATCTAACTTGGAATCCTGCCTCTGTGACTTTCTAATTGACTATGAGTAAAACACTTATTCCTTTACAGCCTGTTTCTTCATCCATAAAATGGGAACAGTATAAGGGGTTTTATCTGCCTGCACTCTTGTAAACAGGGGGAAGGTGTGCCCCCAATCTGGCTGTGTATTCCACGGCCAGAGGCTATGTGTTCTATTTCCTGAGGGACCATCGAGACTAGCCCAACACAGGTTTAATACTTGCTGACTAAATGCATTAATTCTTGGTCTTTCTAGAATTGTAAGGAATAAAGAAAAGATACCCCAACTCTCATTTTTCAGAGAAGAGTGAGGCTTTGACCCAAGAGTTTCAAGGTAGTTACTACTACCTTTGGGTGAAGAAGGTTTTTCTTCTGAACCCCTCTCCAGGGAGCCTTATGAATTTGTTCAGTAAATAAGCTCTGTGTCAGGTGCTGGGGAACCCACAAAGAGGCCTAAAACATGGCTGTGCCTTTGAGGTAAATGCTGCTATGAAAACTGTGGGCTTCAAACAGGATGGGTGAAGTGGGAGAAGTATGGGAAAAGCCATTTGTGCCTGCCTGACACTTGTGCCTGAAGGATGAGGGGGAGATTGCCAGGCAGTTAGGGGTATGAAGGGATGTTCCAGGAAGAAGGCCCCAGTGTGTGTAAAACAAAGAGAGGAAAGAGCTGCCTCCTCCTCACACCCTGGGCTTTTGCCTCCATCCTGCTCAAGGTTCTGAGGCCGTCTGGGTGGGCCAACTCATGTTTCTTGGTAAGTTCAAGTGATCTAGTGTGGGAGGTTTTTTAGCCTAACCTAGAACAGGTTTGTTCCACGCTTGAGGCATCTCCTAGGGGGACCAGTCCTTCTGAGGGATTCCCATGGTGGAGAGTCACGCAAATGTTTATCAATTTCCTGTCTACTGTTTATACGTTCAAGGAACATAGTGCCTACTGACTAAGTGGATACTAGTGTCTTGGTTTAGTGCATCATGGGAGAACAGTTCTCTTCTTAGTCCTTAGTAAGGATTATTTTCTCTGCAGGCAAGAATAAACTTGCTGCTGAGAGGTTAACATATTAAAAGTGCAAAGAAGAGCTTCTACTGAGACTTCCCCTTGTGTCTGTGTGCGAGCACATGTGTGCACGTGCGCACACACATGCTGCGGGTAGGGATCACCTGAGGGAAGAGTAGCACCCTTCCGGAAAGAGGCTGAGATAAGAATCTGTGTTGAGGAGAGGCAAAATGTCAAAATGGGCCTAGACTTTCCAACCCTGGGGAAACAGAGCTGCTGCCACATCAGGTAGTTCCTGACCTTTTGAGGGAGAAAGATATGCAAACATAGTAGATACCATGTAGTAAGTGCAGTAATAAAAGGTGTTCACAGGAAGCCCAGGGAAAGGGTCCTGAGTCCAGGTGGAGGTCTAGGGAGGGCATCCTGAGGAAGGGCAGGATGTCTCAGTGTGTAAAGTGGAAGGGAAGGGCAGTCTAGGCAAGGAGAACGACAGAGCACAAGCAGGGATGCCTGAAGTGGCATGAGGTGGGGGTGGGACTGCAAGCAGTTTTGTAGGCTAATCACTTCCACTCCACAACCCAGGGATGACCTGGACGTATATTTCTCAGATCAGAAACCAGGACTCAGCTTTCTTTGCTGATGGTGCTCCCACAAATATGCTGAATGTTCCTAAAACCCTCCGGACTTTCTGTCAGAAGTGTGGTGAGCACCAACCCCACAAAGTGACACAGAACAAGAAGGTCAAGGGTTCTCTGTATAGCCAGGGAAAGCGGCATTGTGACAAGAAGCAGAGTGGCTATGGTGGGCAGACTTAGCTGAGTTTTTGGAAAAAGGCTAAAACTAAAAATTTGTGCTGAGGCTTAAGTGCATTGAGTCCAACTGCAGAACTAAGAGAACGTTGACTATTAAGAGGTGCAAGCATTTTGAACTAGGAGATAAGAAGAGAAAGGGCCAAGTGATCCTGTTCTAAGCCTTATCTTTTGTTTTATTATGAAGACAATAAAATCTCGAAGTTATGTTCACTTAAAAAAAAAAAAACCCAAAAAACAAAAAACCAGGACTCAAAGGGAGGGTCCAGAAAAATACAGGGCTTAGGAAGATTGTTTTTGGATTAGTCAAAGGGGGAAATGATTCATGAGATAGAATAGTGCACCCTGGTGTGCCACATGGCAGATGCTGAGATTCTATAACACGGGCCAGACCCAGGCATAGAACAGCAGTGGAGGTGATATAGCTTCCTTGTGGGAGTGCATAGGCTTCAGACAGTCAACTGGAAGTAGGTGAAATGGGTGTTGGGGACAGGTCCCTGGTCAAAGGGAGCTCCATGGAAACTGCCAGGTATGTGCAGGTTGATCTGCTGTACAAAATAGGCTTCTTAGAGCAGGTCTGGGGAATGACCTGCCCACTCAAAGGGTCAAAGGTCAAGAACTATGGTTGTAATTAACTATTTCACTAAGTCACAATCCCAGTATGCTTGTGAGCTACTAGAGGGCAAGCACTACAGTTTCTCTTCTTTCTTCACAGCACATCACAGAGATGGACAAAGGTCCACACCAAATTCGTTAATCTGACAAACTGCACTAATCATCTACTTTGAGCAGTATGCTGTGCCAGGAATTGGGAAAACAAAAATGATTAAGTCATGGTATCTACCCTCAAGGAGCCGACAGTCAATTGCTCCTGAACTGAATTAGGCTAAGTAAAAACCAGCCAATGTGTGGAAGATGGGCTGGGGTTAGGGAGCAGGAAAGGGCCAGAAGAGAAGGAACTGCAAGCAGAGAGGGCAGCAGAGACAAGTGCAGGCAGGACGTGCAGGAGGCAGAAGCAGCAGTGGGCCCTGTATGCCAGCTCGGGCAGTGAGGGCCCCTCAAAGGCTTGAAACTTGGGGGCAGCACTCTTATGTGTGTGTTTTACAAAGATCACTGCAGCTGGGAAGAGAACTGATTCCAGGGGAAGAAAAGGAGGTGGGGAGACCAGTGAGAAGGCCACTGCTGTGGTTCAGATAGGAGACGCTGATGTTCTGAGCTAGGGCAATGATATTAGAAACAGAGGTGAAAGGTCAGGTTTGTGAACCACTGAGGAGGTAGAATATAGGGCTGTAAGGGGTGAGAGAGAGGGTGGAGCCAAGGAAACGTCTAGGTTTCTATTTAGGAGACCAGTGAATGGTGGTTCCTTTATGCAGATAAGAACACAGGAGGTGGGCAGGTTGGGGGAAGGGGAGGAGCTAGTTCTGAATGTGCTGAATAAACAGCTGGTTGCCATTCTGAGGAGGACAGTGAAGCTTAGAGGCCCTGAGCTCCAGGAGGTCTGCCAACAGGGTAGGCATCCTCCCATCCCCATCACCAACAGCAGCACTGGATTCTGGAAGGAGAGCCTCACTTTCAATGCCAAGGCTCTGGCTTGTGGTATGTAGGTTGGTCCTGCTTTGGCTCCAGTGGCCCTAGACCAGAGAGGCAATGGGGACATGGGCTGTGGGGCTGGTGCTTCATCTGCTCCATTTGTAAGGCGGTAACTGTGTGCCAGCCTTGCTACACGCCCTGCAGCTGGGGATCACACTGATAAATTCACTGTATTACTTTGCACAAATCAATATCCCAGCACTTACCAGGGGTTGATGTGACCGAAATTGGTTTCAGCCAATTCATGAGGGTAATAAATGGCCATTTATCAAATCAATTCATTCTGCGGCACTTCTCTGGCTGCCCATCCTCATGGTACTCATGGGGTGCCAGGCTCCATCCATCCAGTCCCTAGCACACACCTGACTCAAGCCTAGAGGACCCAGGGAGGCCTAGCCTCTAGATCCACCTCACTTTCCCATACCTGCTTTAGCCTTGAGGTACTGAGGCATTGTGTGCTGCCTACCACAAGTTCTGACCCAGTGAGTCCCTCACACTTCTCCTGGGCTGGGAGCTAAAACCACCAGGCTGCCCCATTCCCTTATGCTTGGGTCCAGAAGCCTCTGGGAGCTGATCACAGGGTCTGAGCATGGTTCTGAACATTATCAGTGTGATCCCAAGCTGCAGGGCTTCTCAACAAAGTGGGCACACAGTTATAACCTTATGAATGGAGGTAAAAAAGCACCAAGCCTACGATCCAGGTCTCAGGGGCCTTTCTGTCTTTTCTAAGTTCACTGAAGCCATAGGTGGGTCAACCTATATACATAGGACAGAAGCAGGGCCTTCCTGGGCAGTAACTTTGTTCTAACTTGAGGCCAAGTTCGAGCGACAGAATGGGAACTCTATGTAGAAGGAAGCACTCGGGGTACATATTCTGACAGCTCTTGGAGGTGAGGAGTGGAATCACCTACTCTTGCTCTGGGCCAATGAAAGAGAGACAAGGACAGTGACGCATCAGAGGTCAGCATAGGGCCAGGGGAAGAGGTGAGCTGGGGCTGGAACTAAGGATCAGTCCCAGGCTGACGGAAATAGCTGCGGACTTGACCTAAAGAGCACACAGGACCTAACCCAAGACTAAGCATCTTGAGGACAGGGGCTAGGTTTTCATCCCTGTTGTGTGGCATGAACTGGAAAGAGCATGTGCTTTACAGTCAGACAGACCTGATTTGGTGGCTCATTACACAGGTGAGGAAAGTGATTGATGGAGTTTGGATGTGTTGTCCCCTCCAAAACTCATGTGGAAATTTGATCCCCATGTGGCAGTGTTGGAAACTGATTGAGTCATGGGGGTAGATCCCTCATGAATGGATTAATGCTCTCCCTGGGGGAGGAAGGATAAATGAGTGAGTTCTTGCTCTATTAGTCCCCATAAGAGCTTGTTGTTTAAGAGACCCTGGCACCTCCTTTGTCTCTCTCTCTTGCTTCCTCTCGCCATGTGATCTGCTTGTACCCGCTGGCTGCCTGCCACTTTCCGCCATCAGTAGAAGCAGCCTGAGGTCCACGCCAGATGCAGCTGTCCCAGAATCATAAGCCAAATAAACCTCTTTCCTTTATAAATTACCCAGTCTCAGGTATTTCTGTTGTAGCAACACAAAAAGGACTATAACAGTGATGTTCAAAGAAGCTAAGTGAGCAGGCCGAGTTGTACAGCTGATAAGCAGCAGACCTGCTGTGAGCCCAAGTTGGTCTAATCTTTCCATCTCAATACCTCCTACCAAACCCTACTTTTGGGGAGCTTCACATCTTATGGGCTTGAGGAGCTGGTGAGAAGTGGGAGGTCAGAAGAGAGCAGGTAGCCTGGTGGGAAAGGACTGTGTAGGAAGCTAAGGGAAAACACTACAGTGGTAGCAGCAGTCCAGGCCCACACAGACATGAGACTGCAGCAAGAGATGCTTTCTTAGACCTCCACCCAGGTAAGCTTGTCTCAGCTGTAGCCTATACTCCTCTTTTCAACCATGAGATTTCCCAGAGTCTCTCCTGCCTGCACCTCAGACACAGCCTTGGCAAAGGAGTAGGGGTTGCGACCTCTAAGGTGGTGGTTTGGGGGTGGATGTCTGTAATATCCAGACCCAAAAGGGCAGCCTGGTGTGATTTGGGCCTGAGCAGTGGGGCCCTATGTACTCACAAAAGCTTTCCCCAGCTCCTGTGTGTGCCTGCAGGCAGGCTTCTGACCTCTAGTTGGTGAGGCAGCTCTGGTCTATGGGCTCCTTTTCTCTGTTGATGGAGTCAGGCCCCTGATGAGGGGCTCATCACCCCCATGTGAGCCCCTCTGGTGTGTGAGGATAATGGAGATCAGGCTGGGCCCAGGTGTCACAGGGGCGGCTGCCTTCTTTTTCAGTTACCCCCTTAATTGGTATCTTAGGGCTGCCCCAGAAAGTCCCAAAGGGGCAGCCACAATTTTAGACTGATGGCTCCTTTTCTCAGTGAGCAGAAGCTGGTGCTGTCCTTAGCAGTTGCTGGACTGCCTCTGGTGGGACTAGATGCTTGAAGAGAAGAGGCAAGCAACATGTAAGTGGTACTGACCCAGACATCTCAGGGCAGTGGTGTTTTAAACTTCAGCGGAGCATCAGAATTGCCTGAAAGGCTTGTTAGTTAGAGTTTCCGATACCACAGGTGTGGGGTGAAGCCTGAGATCTGATTTCTAACAAGTTCCCCGAGGATGTTGCTGCTGCTGGTCAAGAGATCGTGCTTGGAGAACCACTGCTTTGGGGGATACCCCTTTGTCTCAGCCTGGCGTAAGGTTCCTCTTCCCTCGCCTCATCTGTCTGAAATCACCCTCAGGGAGTTATGTACCAGAGTCAGAAAATAAAGGTGAGGCCACTGTCTTCAGCAGAACCCTAGTTTTATATATTCATCCAATGGGTTCTACATGGGCAGGAGAGCCATTAGATTAGGGGTTACAGCAGAGGGCAATCTGGCTCCTAGGGATCAAAGTATGGGACATTAAAGCTCAGGGGTGAAGAAGGCGGCACTCAAGAGTTGTGCAGGATGTTTTCTCTAAAATTAAGCCAGCTCCTGACAAACTTTCCTGAAGTGATAGAAGAGTCCCGGGCTGGCAGGCAGAAATACACATTTTAGTTCTGGCTCAGCTGCCACACTACTAGTGATGGACTAGCTCCCGCCCCTCCCTGGGTCTTAGATCTCCCACCTGAAAAGTGGGAGATGGGCATAGTGAACCAGATGAAGGTCAGAGTTAAATTCTAATAGGAAAGCAGGCTTGAGCAAATTATATAAATGCTCTGAGCCTCAGCTTCCTCGTCTGAAAAATGGGAATTTAGTGGTACCAACTTCATAGGGTTGCCGTTAAGAATTAAATGATACAAGATATGTAAAGAGCTTATAACAAGGCTGGCACATAGATAGCCCCTAACAAATGTTAACTTTAAAAAAAAAATTATTTATTTATTTTTCTGACTGGTAAGGGGATCTCAACCCTCGGCATAGTGTTGTCTGCGCCACACTCAGCCAGTGAGCACACCGGCCACCCCTATATAGGATCTGAACCCACGGCCTTGGCACTACCAGTGCCACACTCTCCTGAGTGAGCCACAGTGCCAGCCCCAAATGTTAACTTTTAACACTATTAGCTGCCTCTGTTCAGTTTGGTGACAGCAGGACGTACACCTCATTGCAGCAGTGCGCGCTGCCCTGTCCTTTCTGGTGCTGGCTGGCATCCTGCATACTCACCAGCACCCACCGTGGCGATTGCACTCTCTTGGCCAATGATGTGCTCCTTCAGTCGCTGCTCCAGGGGGAAGCGGCGCCGCTCCTCAGCCTCACGCTTCCGCTGCTTCTCCTGGTACTGTGGGGAAAGAGGGCAAGAGGCTTAGGGATGCTGGGCCAAGTAGACCCCTAGTTTCATTCTATCCCCCAACTTGGGGAAAAAAACCCTGGAGATCCTGCTGCACAGCTCTGGCTCATGACCACTGGAGGCTGGGGCAGTCCTTCCCACTCTCCTCATATCATTTCCTCCCTTCAGGTGGCCACTGCTCAGGGGTCCTGGCTCAACCTGCTAGTAAAATAAGCACTGCTAGGAGATTAACCCTGGGCTTTGGCGTCTGACAGAAGACCTGTATTCAAATCCGAGCTTTATCACTTACAATATGTGCTTATCATCTGGAGCAAGTTACTTCACCTCAAGTTTTCTCAACTATAAATTGGGGATTAAATATGATATAATAATATGATAATGTATATAATGGGCTTAGCATCATGCCTTGCACATAATAATTGCTTAATAAATACAATTTTCTTTCCCTTTCCTTTCCTCTTATCCTGTTAGAAACCACAGCTATGAACACCCTCCACTTCAATGGTACTGCCTTTCAATTAAACATAATTATTCAGCAATTGCTGTGTGCCCAGCCTTGTGCATGGCCATGATGGAAGGATAGGGTGGGGGTTGAGGGGGAGGAGGAGGACTGTGCCCTATCCCCTGGGAGGTTCTAGTTGATGCTGAGTGCCTAGCATGCCTGGCCCTGGCCTACATCCACTTCACAAAAGGCAGAAGGAGGAGGCCTGGGCTTGGAGGGTGCGGAGGAGAGCCAGGCCTTGTCCTTAGGGAGCTCAGTCAGGAGGAGGTAAGCCAGGGCCTGTACACGAATACTTCTCAGGCAGAAACAACCACTTACATCATGGTTCCAAAGCATAAATACTTACCTCTAGCAAAAAAACTACCTGAAAACAAGTTGGTTGAATGTTTTTGAGTCTCACTCTAAATCAATTATGAGCTCCCTGAGCGCTGGTATAATTTTTTACTCATTGCTATTTCCAGCATGATCCTGGCACAGTGGGGGCATCTGGCAAAAATGAGTTCAATGACAGATACAAAGAGGACAGAATTAACAGCCAGACGGGGTGGTATAGGGGTAAAGAGAAGGGGAAGATACATAAATGTGGAACATTTTTGGGGGTGGGGCAGGGCAGCTTTCTGGTAAACAGGAGGATTGAAGAAGCTTGAGGACTGGGCCAGATGGGAGCTGTGGGACTGGAGAACAGGCAGAGAAGGGCAAGGGCATGGGCCTGATGGTAAAGCATTTGTGGAGGTCGGAGCCGGACTGGGAATGAAAGACCAAGTCTCCAGGAGGCTCCTTTCCCCTAAGCTCTGATAATACTAACATCTTTCTAGAAAGAGAGCTGTCAAGGTAAGGCTCTGTCACAAAAGTTGCGGTTGCAGATTGCTCTTGCGGGCAGAGTGGATGAAAAATACCTGCTGCTTGGGCAGTGTTTTCCTGTTATGGTAGTGACCTTGACAGAAGTTAAAAAAAATAAATAGCAAACAATCCAATTTTGGCTGTTGCTATCAGTCTGTAACTGAAAGCTCCCATCAGTCCTGGGGTTTCATATGGAGCAATAATTCGGCGCCGATCCCAGTGGAGCGACGCTTGCCGGCTGGAATCCAGAATGTCACTGTGCTGCTCCCTCAGGCGCCACATACATCACCTGGCTCTGATGACTCCAGCCATATATCTATCTGCCTCTTCCTCCTCCCTGCCCACCAAATCCTGCTCAGCACTCGGGCCCACCGGGCTAGAAAGCTTTGATGGTGAGATGCACACACTGGCTGGGACAGTGCTGGCTTGCAGTTGCACAGGCCATGGAAGCTGGCTTGCGAGGGTCTGTTGGGTTGGTTTCCTCACTTCCCCTCAGTGATGGATCTCAGAGTATTCATGACTCCAAGCCTTTGCTTACACTGTTACCCTGCCCCAGAAGTCCTCCCCACTTCTACCAACTTCCAGTTCCCCGGTGATCTTAGCTTAAACATGATATTGTCTGAGCTTGTTGTAAGATTTTGTGTCTACCCTGGCTCCTGGGACCTCTGGTGCATGTAATTAACTTCGTGTTTGTCTCTTCTTTCTTGATCATGAGGCCCTCAGTTATAAAAACCATGTTTTATTCATCTCTATAGTTCCAGCTTCTAGCACAGGGCCTGGTTCACAGAAGGACTCTGCACATATTGCTCACTGAATGATGTACTACCATTGGTGGAATGGCTGCTAGATGCCAGGCACTATACTCAACACTTTATACACAGCATCTCATTTAATTCTTACAGTTGTCCCCCATCTGAAGTTTGGCTCTTCTTTTGGTTCAAATTGAGGCAAGTTGTGTGGAGAAAGAACAAGCTTTGTTCCATTCAGATCTGAGTTCAAACCTCAACTCACCCACTTACTTGCTAGCTGACATTGGGTAAATTAATTCACCTCTATGAATCTTAGTTTCCTCCTTGTAACATGGGGACAGTACTCATACTTATCTTGTGGGATCCTTGTGGGATGCTGGTGAGGATGAAATGAGATAATGTGCATAAGATACTTAGCAGAATCCGGCACATAGCAAATGCGCATATGTATAATAAGTGGTAGTATGAGTGACTCAAGGGCTAGTATAGTACCTAGCCCTTATTAAGCCTTTGATATATGTTACTTCCCTTCTCCTTCTTGCATTCTGATAATATACTGTCTTGCTCAGTGCCACCTTCTCCTTCTTCTTTTTTTTTTTTTTTTTTGTATTAAAACCCTTTTAAACTGGTTTAATTTTGTGTGGAGCTCCACAGATAAAAAGAAGAGTTGCTCTGGATCAAGCAGAAGCCTGGAGCCAAGTCCACCTGGGTGTCCTCCACTGCCCCAGAAGTGGCTCTTGAGGCTCCTTCCTCTAGGAGCCTAGGTCTGCAAGGTACAATCTCAACACTAATTGGGTTCTGGAGATGACTCTACTGCCTGAGGCCACTCATCTCTGGGTTGTCAGTTCTCCTTACATGGTAGAGAATTCTGCCTCTAGGTACTTTCTATCCATTGGTCTGCCCCAGGCAAAGCCCAACATGACTTTTCTTTCCAATTTGTTGATTGGGTATGTCCATCATGGCCTTCCTCAGTCTGGTCCACGGAAACATTTCTACTTCCTGTAACTCTTCTTCAGTGTCATGAGTTTAGGTTGCCTAGTATTCCTGTTATTTTCTTGGGCAAAGGGAAAGACTCCTTGACTTCCATGGGGATGAGCAGGGATGGAAGTGGGATGGTTATACCATGAACTGACTGGGTTCTGAGGAGCTTTCTAGACTATCTTGGGAAAGGTTCAAACTATGGCCCAAATTTTGAGAACATCCTGATTCTCCCCAGCCTGGAATCCCAAATACCTATGGCATTTCAGAAAAACCTCTGAAAATGGATCAGACTTTTTGATAAAAATGTACAGGATACTGGGATTAACCCAGGTTGAATATTACTGCTTCATGCTCTTTTCCCAATGCTTAGCCCAGAGTTTGTACTAAAAAATGTGTTGAACGAATGAATGACTTCTTTAAGGCATGAGCCATGAGCCCAGCCTTGTGAAAGACTAGCCAGTGCGGAAAATAGAAAAGGAAAATACTTGGTTTGTATATATTCTATTTGGGGGACAGGAAAAGAAGGATGGGAGAAGGAGCTTGGTAAGGTCTGTATAAATGTAGGCTACTATAGTTTCTGGCTTTTTGAGGAGATGGGGAGGAAGGCTACAGGACTCAGTTTAAACCTCTGAGTTGATGGGGTTCCACTAGAGAAGAAGACAGGGCAGGTAACCCAGCCTGCGAAAGCAGAGGGCATGAACGGAGAAAGGCACTGTGAAGGAGCCACCCAGGAGAGGAGTGGGGGAGTGATCATCTTCCTAATAAAAGCCATATACAATTAACTTCAGAAGCCCTCACCTGGAGCGGGCAGCAACCAGCTTCCCATGATACATCTTGGCTGGATAATCGCAGCCACTGGTTTCCATCAGTCTTGATTTAATATGGCACCCCTTCTGGCTGTGAGTGCATTTACAGGAAAGGGCTGGGAGGCTGAGGCGAAGCCTAGCTGGGCTCGCTCTGCTTAAAGCTGAGTGGCTCTGAGGGGGAGGGTTACAGGGAGAAGGGGTATGGCAGGCATCCCAACTGTTGGGCATCACTCAGAGGACAGGTCTGACAATGAACCTGGCAATGTGTTCACTGAGAGGACAGTGGGGGGGGTGGTGTGTAGGCAGAGTAAGATCCTGGGCAAGAACGGGATAGGGAGGAGGAAAGAAAAAAAAGGCCAAGCTTTAGTTTGCTTCTCATTGGGAAGTTAGGCCTACAGAGTCTATGTGCTCCTCACAGGCAGACCTATATATGGCCCATGCTTCTGACTCCCTGATTCAGACCCTAACTCATACTGCAGTCAGGGCTTCTACTATGGCCTGAGATGGAATGACAGAGAGGAGTGGGTAGGGAGGTCAACAAAATGGACCATCGGGTAACAGATGAGATTGGGGGGGTGGGGGGTGGCGGGATGATGGAGGAAACCTGGAAAAGGGGGAATGATAACAGAGGAGCCCAGGGGGTCCAACAAAGAAGCCTAGGGGATACAGAGCAAATGGGAACATGAGACCAGGGGATGAGAGGGACACCCAAGGGACTCAAAAGTCTCTTTAAATAGCCCATAAAGTATGAATTCCTATAGAGGAAGGCTGGACACAAAGCAGGAGTCAGCCCCATCAGACTTGGTAACCACTAGGTCAGCATTGTGATTCCATTCTCCTCTCTTCCATTCATCCTTTTTGCTGCCAGAGCATACTTTAAACATGTAAATCTTATCATGTCACTCCTCTGCAAATATAGCTGGGTTCATCCAAAAATAGGACTGGTGAGAGAAGGTTAAAAGGGGCACGGAGTGGCTAAAGGGAGAAAATGAGTTTGTGCTCATCTCAGTGCATATCAGGGTCACCTGATGTTGATTTATCCCATAACTGGTGAAGTCAGCTTTGATCGCTTGGTGGTATCTGCCAGGTTTCTCTGCTATCATCTTTCTTGTAATTAATAAATATCTTGTCGGAGGGACTTTGACACTATGTAAATATTCTGTTACTCCTCAAACTTCCACTCACTAGTTTTAGCATCCATTGATGAGTCTTGCCTCATTTGGGACCAGCTGATTTAATACTCACAGGCTTATGAAGTTGATAGTTGATCATTATCCCCACTGCACAGAGATTAAGTGAATTCAAGCAAGGTTCTACTGGCAGCAAGAAACAGACACAATACTAACCCTTGAAGTCTGACTCCAGAGCCTGCACTTTCTACCTGGAGATAAGAAAAGACCTGTTCTTACCTTCAGGGAGTCCAGAGACTATTTAGGGAGATGAGACTTAAAACACAAATTTTCTATCCCTACTTCTACAACAGGGGCACCTAAAGAACTTATTGAAAATAAACACCAGAGGGTGTTCTTGCCAGAAGTACATAACCTGAGTTGAATCATAAGGAAACATTAGACAAACCCAAATTGAGGGACATTGTACAAAATAACTGGCCTGTCTTTTTTAAAATGTCAAGGTCATGAAAGACAAGGAGACTGAGGAACTATTCCAGATTAAAAGAGACTAAAGAGACATGACAACTGAATGAAATTTGGGATCCAGAATTCTCTTTTCTTGTAAGGAGAATTATTGAGACAACTGGTGAAATCTGAATAACATCTGTGGATTAGTTAATATCAACATTAATGCCTTGATTTTGATCATCCTACTGAGCTGATATAAGAAAATAACCTTGTTTTTTTAGGAAATACTTAGTATTTAGGAAGTACGTAGGGGTAAAGAGGCATCATGTGTATAACTTACTCTCAAATGATTTAGAAAAAAATCTTATTATATACATATGTATATTATTTTATATATATAAATAATAAAGCAAGTGTGATTAAATGTTAACAGTTGGGAATTCTGGGCAAAGGGCTTATAGGTATTCATTGTACTATTTCTGAAATTAGGCAAAAACGAAATTTTTTTTAAAATTAGGATAATGCTTACCCTTGGGGGATGAGAATGCATAGTGGCTGGAAGGGAGTATGTGATGGGCTTCTGAGAGCTTGTCACTGTCTCTTTCTTGACTGGCTGTGTTTAGTTTGTGAAAACACAGTGAGCTGTATATTTCTGACATGTACACCTTATACAAGTATATTTCCATAAAAAGTTTTTAAAAGTTAAAAAAAAGAGAGAAAGCGAAAGCTTGTCCCCCATAAAGTACTCAGCACTGTGTGTGGCCCACAGTAAGCCACAAGGCCAAGCACAGGGCCAGGCATGCGCAAGCTGGCACCTGTAATGAGATGTGTAGCAGAGAACAGGCCGAGTGAGGCAGGGGGAAGAAGAACATACCTTTCCCACCCTCCTGTGTATTCCACCCCTCCTCTCCAGGAGGGCTTCGGCTGTGCTCAGCTCTGATGGGAGCACCCAGGCTCTCAGCCTGGAATGCAGGCCCAGGGGAGCATACCATCCCCAGCTATCCCTGAAGCAAATGAAAAAATACAGAGACAGGAAATGTGCTTGTGATCCTGTCACTGGGATATGCAAATAAAAAATATAGGGTAGGCCTATCTGCCTAATATTCCTGCCAATTCATTCTCTGGGTGTGATTAAAACGAGCAATAAATTCCTCGTGAGTCTCGGCGGAGAGACAATCGGGAGTGGAGATGCGGGCTGGCATGAGCGCGTCCCCCTCAGCTGAATATTCATCACAGGATAGCTCCCCATATTTTTGTTTTATCTGCCATCATGTGCACAGAGATATATTTCCACCTCTCCTTCGTCTGTTAGTTAAGACATGAAAATCGGCTAGGCTTTAGGTATTAAACTCTACATCTACTGAAATCCTTCACAGTGAGACCACAGGCTACCTCCTCTACAAAGCTGCCCTGCCCATTCGGCCAGGAGGCGATCCATGCTTTCCTGGAGCCCCCACCAACTCTGTGCAGACCCTCCTGAGGTACGAGTCAATCTGTGGGTATCAGAGCTAAGAGTGCCTGTGCCTCTCCAGCCAGATGGCATGCTCAGGGACAGGGGCTGGGCCTCATCCACCTCTGGATCTTCTTAGGAGGCCTATGGAGGCTGTGGTGCAGCAAATGCTGAGAGAACTAAGGAAACGGCAGTGAGGAGAAAATCATTCAGGCCACTTGAGGTTACAGAGATTCTTGGAGTAAGTGACACATTTTAAAAGGCAGAATGAAATAAAAAATTAGGCTTATGGATAATTTTTAAATGGTAAAATCACCAATGATATTAAGTGAAAAAAAGCAGATTCCAAACATAGGATCATAACTCAAACACTTTCACGGCCAAATAGGAAACATAAATGTCTGACAAGCAAGGACATAATATAACAGTGAATGGGGGAACCTGGGGCTGAAGAGCCTGTGCCCCCAACCTGAAAGCATTAAATTTACAGTTTTGAAAAACCGGGTTGGGTTACAGTTTTGAAAAACCGGGTTGACAAAATCAAATATGGCTGCCAGTTTGAGACCTCTGGTATATAGAGTAGGCTATCAACCAGGTTTAAAAAAGGCCATCTATGAAAATATATAGAGATTTTGTCCAGAAAAGGCCAATATAATACCATAAGAGAAAATCTCTGATTCAAATCTAATAGTCACTTATAACAACTAGATTTTTTGTAAGGGGCCTGCTTTTCTTGCATTTTCAGTTTTTCCATCTGGGAAACGGGTAATAAGAGAAATACTTCATAGATTTGTTGTAGGATTAGAAAAAATATATATTAGAGCACCTGGCACAGTGCCTAGATGCGTTTGATAAATGGTATCTACTATTATTATAAATAATTAAAAATATTAATAGTGGTTATATCTACATAGTAGGGCTAGAATGCTTTTAATCGAGATTCAGCTCAGTTGTCATCTCTTCCAAGAAGCCTTCCTTGATAAGTCACACAACTGATGACTTGGTGTCATGGTTTACTTGCCTATCTCCCTCTGAGACTGTGAGCTCCCCTGGTACATAGATGTCATTCATAAATATGTACTGTGTTATTTAATTCTCTTCATTTTACTTTTCTCTATTTCCAAATCTCCTATAATGAGACATATGACTTTAATATTTACAAACTTTCTATAATGAGCCTAATTGGACTACAGAGTGGTAGGTGAAGGTAGAGGCTGAGCTGGATGGCAGGGGGATGGTGGACGGACAGAGGGGAGCCAGATAAGATCAGGGCGGCAATAACCCATGTCTAGACAAAGAGCCAGGAGATGAGGCCTCTGGCTGGAGCCTCAGCACCCTCCAGGCCTGACTCATTATGTTGCAGATGTAGGGCCAGAACTCAGAGAGGGGCAGCTGCTTCTTACTTACTGGTAGAAGGAGACAGAACTCAAGTCTAAAACGGTGCTTTTCCCTCAAAAGTTTGCCTCACAATTTTGAAGAGGTAGTTTTTTGCAGCTTGGAGGAAAAAAGCAGAGCAGAAAGAACGGGTGACCAAGTAGATGCTGAACAACGGGGAGAAAGACAATGCTGCTGACATCCAGGGAGAGCCGAGGGGTGGTTTCCATCGGTAGAATCTGATGGGACAGCACAGCAATAAGGTGGAGCTGCTCAGTGGACACTTGGATATTCAGGATGGAGGACATACAGATCAAGTGTACAGAGGGGACAACAGATTGAGAGTCTGCGGAATCCCTGAGCTGGCTCTAAGTGGTCTTCCAGCCTTTACAGGCAGCCTCTTCCACTGTGGGATAGCTCTGTGGGGAGCTCCTCCCTACAGCTGCCACTCAATATGCCTGGCTCTCTTCTAACTTTCCCACTGAATGAATCTCATCCCCTCTCTCCCAGAGTTGTTCTGGTGCCTAAATGCAGTCTCTCCTCTCCAGGCCAGAAGCTCCTATTGCCTTCAACTTTTTCTCATGGCACAGTTCCTCTTGCCACCCTGCTGCCCACCTCTGCACAGATTCTAAGAGCTCGATGTATACTTAGGAAGTGGTGTGTGCAATTGCCCTCCTTGCCCCAGAAGGGTCTGACCAGCACAGGAGATTGCAACCACCATTTGTTCGCTCTGGACATTAACCTTGTAATAATGTGGCCAACAACAAGCCACTTCCCTTGGGCAGCCAAACTTTGTTAAGGGTTCCTCAGTTGCCCTAACCCCTCTACTGTGTTAGCACTAAGAGGCCTGTTCTCTTGCTCCACATGGTCAGACCAGCACCTGCCCTATGTTACATCACCTGACAAACTGTGAGTACTCTTAGCTAAGTCCAGCGCTTGTCTCTCAGGGAATCCAGTTGGGCCTGAAAGGGGAGGTGATGATGGGAGTGCAGTCCCTGAGGTTATTTGAAACAGTGCTGAGGGATTTCCTTCAGGCGCTTGGGGAAGCTAACCCAACTTCCAGGGCTGCTCCTAGGAGTGGAAAATGTGAACAAAGGGAGAGAAGCACTTGCCCTCTGGCATTTAGTAGCTCTTTCTATTCCCAAGGCCCTTTGGGATGGGCTATAAAAAGCTAGCCACCCTTCCTAACTCCTTCCTTTCTCCCCAGGAAACTACTGCAAGACAGTGACTAAGGATACTAGGGAGACAAACTCTGTATGGTTAATGCTGATTACCAAGTATTACCAGATCTCTCCTTCTAGGCACATGGTAGGATTACTCTTCTTGCCCCCTGTGATTGGGTGGGAACATGGGATTAGTTCTGGCCCAGGAGTTGAGTGTAAGAGTCCTACCTCTAGGCTGAACATGTAACTGCAAATGTAAGACCCTTCAGAGCATTCTTTTCTCTCTGGCAAGCAACTAACAACAATCCAGTGGTGGCTACTCTGCCAGTCAGGATTCCTGTGATGAGCCCAATCCACCCCCACACCGAACCACAATGGACATGCAGCAAGAGGCAAAAATAAATCTTTGTTGTTTTAAACCACTGAAATTTTGGGTTGTTACAACAGCATATCTAGCTTATCCTAACTCATACGCAAATCATAATACATTGCACAGAAACTTAGAAACCATTTAGTCCAATGTTTTCATTTCACAGAGGGAAACTGAGCTTCAAAGAAGGGAGGTGCTAGCCAAGGTCACGTGGGCAGTAAGTGGTGGAAGCGGGATCAGAACCCACATCTCCTCTGTCTCAGTTCAGTGAGCTAAGTACTCTGACTCAAGACAGAGAGAATATCTGCCACTAGGTGGGACCTGTCACTTAATCATCCCAAAGCACTTCAGTCAATTTGCAGACAATAGACTATATGGTGCTAGAAAGAGGATAAGAAAGAGAGTTAGAAACCAGGTCTTCCAGCATCAGTTCTGCCATTAAATCTTACATGGCCTAGTGGTCATTTCAGTTTTGATGCTGATGCTGGGACCAAAGGCAAGCCACATGACACCCGGGCTCCAGTTTCCCCAGGAATAAAATGAGTCAGTTGATTTAGGTTTCAGAGATCTAAAGCTTGTGCCCACAGCAGAGCCCCCTCAGAGGCTACTCTAGGAGGGAAGGGTGGGTCACGTGGACAATGTTCTGGTCCATCTTCCCTTCAACTAGAGCAGCAATTTTCCTGATTTATTTGTTTATGCTCTCTTAAGATTTCCCATCACTGGACTGATGATTTCTAAGGTCCTGCCAGCTCTGAGATTTGTGATTCCAGTTTTTGGATTCTGCCCAGTAGTTCCTGAGTTACAGCTCTGTGGCTGTGAGGGGTGGAAGTCTTAGCCTTGTTTTCAGGGAGTTCAAAAGTTTGGTTGAGAAGATTGAATTAAGATCGAGATTTTTGGGGCTCAGACTCTTTATCAGGCTCTCTGGAGTGTGTCTGGAAAGAAGGGGTAAAGGAATGGTTCTAGGAGTGATGATGGCAAAGAATTGCTTGATGAGGCTATAGAACACATGAGGCCTAGGAGAAATACTACTTGGGCTAAAGACTTTGTTTGGCTAGCCCCTCTCTTCTGAAAAGAAGCTGGGAGGCCTATCACCTCAAAAACTGAATTTGAAGATTAATCCTCAGAAGCCAGAAGTGGCCTAGGCCTCTCCCTGGTCATGACAGGGGCAGCTTCCTATTCTTGATAAGACTGGGGGCTGGATTTGTATTTAAACAGACAATAATCACCTAAGGAGAAGTGGCCTTTGGTGTGGAGTCTGACGTAATTTAATGAGTGAAAGATTAAATGATGCTTGGAGTGACCACAGGACTCTTTTATCTGAAACTTACCTTGGCCTCAGAAGTCCTCAGAAGCTTCATCACCTCCCCTTCTCGGGCATAATCCAAGGGTGTGTGTCCCATTTCATTCCTCTGCAGGGGGTTGGCTCCTAGCAGGAGAAGGATAAGTGGTCAGAGGCTCTATGAATGGTCAGTGGGACCTTAGCCTTCCCTGGAGGTGGCTTAGGGCCCCAATTTCAGTGTGAGGAATGCCCAAAGAAACCTAAGAGATCACAGAATGGCAGAAAGACACATCAAGCTACTCTGGGAGGAAAGTTCTTAGTCCTTTCTTACATAGAGGTCAGGTTATTGGAGCTCCTATGTGTGCATGCGCACAAGTGCAGTAACACACTACCCACATAGAAAGGTACTACACGCATGTAGATGTTATACATCCAAATACACACAGCTGAACATGCTAACAAAATATACCAAATAAATACATAGACTAATATACCCCAACACAAACACATGTAAATACACAAATTCATATACACATTTGTTAAAATGTCCACATTTTCCAACACATTTGATAAAGATGAAAATTTATTCATAGAGTCATATAAAGGTTTCTCTCTAAAGCAGAAAATAATATCCCAAATAACAATTAAAAGGTTCTCCTCCTTGCTGCACTGTTCCTCTCTCTCCTTTTATGCTCTCTTACCTCTGTGTATCTCCTGCTTGCCAGAGTCAGCTGAGTCCTCTGGAAGGGCATGGGCATCACCAGCAACCTGGCTATGCCACCCTAGCTATTGGTAGAGTATGTATGTGGGCAGGCATTTCCTCCAATTATTAGTTTCTGTGATTTGAGGACAAAGAACTTTGAGTATGACAAAAAGAAGACATTAGCTGGGGGCTATATATCTACCTTTTCTCTAAGTACCAATAGCTAATAAACATGTATAAAGTGTCTACTTTGTGTAAGACTTGGCAGTTATGGAAGAAATGCTACTCTGACCCTCTGTGCTGTCAGAATCTCCTTCCCCAAACCCAGGTCTGAGCACCTCACTCTCCTCTCCAAAAGCCATCCATTCCATTCAATTTGGCAAACCTTGATTGAGTGGGACCTGGGGATGCAGAAGGATCAGGTCTGGCCCTGCCCCAAAGGTACTCCTCTCAAGGCAAGAAGACAGAAATATAAGAAAGCTGTTCTTGTACACAGCAGATGCTCAATAAGTGTTAACTGGAATATTAAGGTAATAATTATTTAGTGTTCCTTGAGCTTCTTTCTTGCTAAAGAAGTGTTATCCAGAAGTAAAGAAGGATTATGTCCCTGTCATAGGATATAATAGGCTGCTGGGGACCCATTCGGCACAGGGCCTGGCTCAGGGTAGGTGTCCAACCACTGTTCGTTGGACAGTGAAAATCGGTGTTTCTCAACTTCAGTCTTTGGTAACATTTATATCATGATTAAAAACTATTCCTATTGAAGGTTTTTGCTTCTTAAAAGACCTTATAAACTTACCAACAAACGTATAAACGTTTATTAAGCATTTCCATGCGACTGTCTGGGCTGCAGAGGATGAGGCTAAACCTCTACACAGGTGTGACAGGAGGCAGGGGGATGAGGCAGAGAGGAGGATGTACAATCCAGGCAAAGGAAACTCTTATTATCAATATGTAAAATTAATACTTTTATATGTGATTCTATTTTCTAACTGAAATTTAATATAAAATATTGTCATATATTATTTTTATTATAATTCATATACTATAAAGTTAAACCTTTAAAATTATATAATCCAGTGGCTTTATATACTCATAAGGTTGTGCAACCATCACCACTATCAAATTCCAGAACATTTTCATCCCCCTGAAAAGAAACCCCATACCAATTATCAGACGCCCCCCATTCCCTCCAGCCCTGGCAACCATTAGTTTACTTTCTGTCCCTTAAGATTTGCCTATTCTGGATATTTTATATAAACTGAATCATACAGTATGTGGTCTTTTGTGTCTGGCTTCTTTCACTTAGCATAATGTTTTCAAGGTTCATCCATGTTTTAGCATGGCTGAATAATATTCCATTCTGTGGATATAGTACACTTTGTTTATCCAGCTGTCAGCTGATGGACATTTGGGCTATTTCTCCTTTTTGGCTGTTATGAATAGTGCTTCTATGAACATGTATGTACAAGTTTTTGTATGGATGTATGTTTTCATGTCTCCTGGGTAGATACCTAGGAGTGGTGGTGGTAATAATAATAATAATAATAATAATAATAATAATAATATATTATTTATTTATAATTATATTTATTGTATAATTTATAATTTATAAATAAATTTATAATTTATAATTATTATTATAATTTATTATATAATTATATTATAAAATATAATTATTATTATTATAATTATAGTGCTAGTATTTACTGAGCACTTACTATGTGCCAGGCACTGTTCTATGAACTTTTTGTACATTTTATCACTTAATCCTCACAACAACCCTGAGGGATAGGAATTAAAATCCCCAAGCTATAGCGTGGAAACTGGGCTCAGAGAAGTGAAATAACTAGCCCAGGGTCAGAACACTAGCTTTATTTGCTTGAACCAGGAGTCAAATCCATCTCCAGGTTCTTCTCCTAACTTCAGTTCCCTGCATTCTCATCAGGGTGGCCACAACACACGCCTGCTGAAAAATCCTCCACTGGCCTTTTTTTCACTGCTTACAGGACAAAGTGCAAATTCCTTATTAAGGAGGATGTCTGTGGTGTTCTAACTAGCGGGCAAGTCCTCGGAAGCTCTGTTAAAGCCACATTCTTTTTTGGGCTGGCCCGTGGCTCACTCAGGAGAGTGCGGTGCTGATAGCACCAGGGCCACGGGTTCGGATTCCATATAGGGATGGCTGGTTTGCTCACTGAATGAGCGTGGTGCTGACAACACCAAGTCAAGGGTTAAGATCCCCTTACCGGACATCTTTAAAAAAAAAAAAAAAAAAGCCACATTCTTTTAATTCTATTGGTACTCACTGGGCACTTTATATCTGCAGGGCTCTGTATGCAGGATGATGAGGGATCAGCAAAGCCAAGGAATGGTTTTCTTTTTTATATTTCTTGACCACTCTGTAGCAACTGATACCTTGGCCACTCCCTCCTTTGAGTTCTATAAAACCACTTTCCAGGTTTTCCTCCCACACCTGTGACCATTCCTTCTCTGCTTCTTGCAGTCTCCTCTTCCTGTCTTTAAGATTAGGTGCTTCCTAGAGTTTCAGTCTAGCACAATTCCAGATCTCTAGGAGCTTATGGGGACAAGAGATGAGCATACAACTATAACACAGGTTGAGTGTGATCTCTGTGCTAAAGGAGGGACAGACAGACCGCACTGTGGGGGAAGGAACAAAGTGCTCAGGGGCTTGTTCGCCTGGCCCAGCCTTCCTAGCCCATTACTGCTTTCTCTGGTGCTCAGCACTGAAGGGACTCTGTGAGAGCTGAGGGGCCAGTGGCAGACAGCATCATTCTCTCCTGCCAAAGCTCCTGTGACTCCCTTTCTGCCCCAGCTGTGCTACAATTAAGCAGTGATAAGGCCTCTCCTTTCTTAGGCAGCCTGAAGGGGAGCTCTGTTGCTAGATATATGCTAGAGTGGAAGGATGAATTACGGAAGAGACCTCTGGAAAGAAAAGAAAAAAACAGCAAAGAGAAGAAGGGAGAAATGGGTGGGAAGGGAGAAGGGGCGGGGGAAGAGGAAATAAGGGGAGAGAGGAAGACAGTGGAAGAAAGAACAGAGGATGAGGTTAGCCGCTTCAAACAAGTGCTGTCAGTGATCTATATTTGCTTACAGAATGAAAAATGTGTGCCATAAACATTGGCCACTGAGTAATTTCTAGTAGGAGTTGTGTCACTTCTCATAAAGGATGGGATGGGGAGAGGTAGGACATCTCTGCACCTGGGCCAGCCAGCACTGGGGCTCCTTTTAAAGTAGTGCTGGGTCTGTCTCCACCTAGGAGGTTCTCAGGTCAGGCCCCACCTGACCACTCATGGGGGGAAGCCAGCCGTGCTCCTCAAGGTTCTGGAGCCTCAGGGCAGCACGTCTGCCCCCACTTTAGGAAGGCTGAGGCGGGGGCACCATGGATAATGTCCATCTAATATTAGTCCCCCAGCCCCACACCCTCACTCTGACTTGACTAATTGCTGTAATAATTGATAGAACCTGACTTCCACTACTGATCGATTTCACCTCCACGACCAACGGCCACAAACCATTACACTCCAATAAATAACCATACTGGGCCTCACCCGCCTGCCCTCTCCGGGGGTATGGGATGGCCCGTGCCCTGGTCTGACCTCCCCTTGCCTCCCATCCAGGGCCCCTCCGGGCCGAGCAGCTGGTCTAGAGGGCCAGGCCTCTGGGAGCAAGTGAGAGGGCTGGACAGACGTGGGAGTGCTAATCGCAGGCCATCCGTCACCTCCCACTGGCTGTCTGGGGCTGGGGCAAACACCTGGAACACCCCAGGCAGTGTGGTGCAGGACCCTTCCCCTCCTCTCCTCTCCCTGGTCCAGATTAGTATGTCCCAGCTTATAATATTTGATAAATAGCAGACTGGCTTCCTGGCAGTACTGCTGCGGCTGCGCCTGCCTGCTACAGCTGTGGAAGGTCACTCATTGGGGAAATATGTTTCTGTCAGTGGTATTGAAAAAAGTTTAGTGGAGTGACAGGCCTCAATTTTTCAAATTTTATTAACTCCATCCTCTTAACCATTTGTCTTGAATTCCTTCGGATTCTGGGGGATCTGTCAATAGGGCTCGGGCCGGAAAAGAAGGGTGGGAAGTGGGGGGTCATGGGGCTGGTGCTGGTTGGTGCCACTGTGGCTGGCTCGGGTTTCATTACCTGGGCAGGCTAAGGTAGTGGAAATGGCATTGGTGGGAGAGAAGGCCTGGCCCACTGGTGCCTAGGGAGCCCACCGCTCTTCTCTGGTGTAGCACCTGCCTTTGATGTGACAAAATCATAGACTCTCCAAGTGGAAAAAGACCTTAATGGTGAGTGCTTCCAATTTCCTAAGACATTCTTCTTTAATACATCTGAGAGAAGTGGTCACTCTGGCTCCTATAAATGTTTCTAATACCCAGCTCTAATCTCATGGCTCTCCAACAGGATTCCCCCGTTAAAGTGAGGGCAGATCCTTCTTATATAAGCACCAGCCTCTCTCACCAACTCCACTCGCATCTTGGTCTTCCTGAAAACACCTGTCATCTTTTGAGACTCAGTTCAGGCTTCTCCTCCAGGAAGCCTTCCTTGTTTCCCTCCCACCTCAGGAAGGTGGGTACCATCCTTTGTGCTCCCATAGGCCCTTCTGCTGTTATCTTACCGAACTGACCACTCTGTATTAAAGTCTGTCTCCATCCAAGACTGAACTCTTAGAAGTCAGGGACTATGCCTGATACACTTCTACATCTGTGTTACCCAGCACACGACAGGTGCTCAATAATATCTATCAGATGAGTGAGCTGTATTCTCTCCAGGTGCTATATTCTGAGGCCACACAGAACAGGGCTGGTCTTTCTGCCCCAAAAGAGCCTTTCTGATAGAACTGTATGACCATGTCCCTTGTTCCTGTAGGCCAAAGCCCCTAGTTTCTTTGCTGCCTGCACCAGACACCTCTCTGGCTGGGTGGCAAACAGAGAGGTTCAGGTCAGTTCAGTCAGGCCCGAACACCCTCTGCTTTGTAGGTGGGTGGTAGGGAGAAAGTCAGAGAGAGGCACATTTGCCCTTCCTGGGGAGAATGCTGAAATTAGGGTGGGAGTGGGATTCAGATCTTCTCTGTGCTGGCGGGAAAAGCTCACAGGTTGGGGGAGTGGGAGGAGGCTTATTAGTCCCTCCTCCATTGACATTACTCTATCCCGGCCTTTACCTACCTCTGTGAACATCAAAGAAGATAATGTATGTAAGAGTGCTTAAAAAAACAACAGTAAATGCCCAATGTAAATGTTAGGCTGATATTATCACTAATACTGACATGCTCCCTCTGGCCCCCCACTCCATTCTGTAAGCCACACTGCCCTTCTAGTGATTCAGTTCTACCACTACTGCAGTTTTCATGACTCACCCCTTACCTCTGAAAGCGCGCTGGGCTGCGGAGCCGGCAGTGGAGAGGGGTTACTACCTCCTGGCTGTGTGATCTAGGGCCCTTGCTTTACTTTTCTGGTAGTAATGACTGCTACCCTGCCTACCACTAGAGGTTCTGTGAGGACTGAATAAGATTAAAAAGTTCGAAAATGATTGAAAAAAAGATTGTATAGGTGTATAATGTTCTTTCTAATAAGTTTTATATTCATTTTCCTTTCCATTTTTACTGCTAGCTCCTTTACCACATTCACCCTGATTGTCACTATTTCAGCAGTGTACTTACTCCAATTGGAAGTTTTTTATATAACAGAAATCTTTCCCATGATCATCAGAGATGTCAATGTGGACCAACTGATTCTTTTTGGTTGTGAGCTCCCCATCAAGGAAGCATTCAGAGAGAGACAGGATGACCATATGGAAGATGTGCACCTTCCCTGTCTCACGCTCATCTCCACTCTGTCCTTTGGGCTGCTCGTCATACCTGGAACCCTGCCCCTTGTCTGCATGATTCATTCTTCCAGGCCTGGTTCTCCCCTCCTCCAGTGATCAGTGCTTTCCCTGCTAGGTTCCTGTCGTCCTCCCTATTCACGCCTTCCCTGGCCCTTGGCCTCAGGGTCCTGGCCTGCCCTTTCCACATCTCTGTTTAGTCTTCACAGCTAGTCTGTATGTAGCACCTCAGGTCAGAGACTGACTGATTCTCCTCTATATTCCTAGAGGCTGACAGAGAGAGAGAGAAGAGACTTGGTCAGAGTGTGACAGGAAGCACAGCAGAACTGGAAATAGATGCCCGTCTTCTGATATCTCATCCTGAGCTTTTTCCATAAACCACACTACTGAGCACTGCTCAACATAGGTGTACTCGTGGGCATGTGCACTTGCACATGTCTCCCTCTGACTGAGAATACTTACAGCACTTATTACGTGCCATATCCTATGTTGACTGCTTCCATGGATTTAATTCTTAACAATTTGGCGAAGAAAGCAGGAGACATATTATTGTTATTTCTTTCCATTTTACAGATGACTTAATTGAGTCTGGCAGAAGAGCAAGGGGAAAGGAGACAGGCTAACATTTGTTGGTTATAAGGCCTTTATGTACAATGTTTGAATTATTCATCATACAAAACTTTGAGAAAAGAGAAGTTCAGAGAGCTGAAATAATTTGCCCATGGCCATACAGCATATAAATAGTAAAGCTGGTATTTAAAGCAGGGATTTATTATTACTATTCTCTTTTTCATATATGTTTGAAATTTTACATAATAAAAAGTTTTGGTTTTTGTTTCCAAAGAAGCCAGATCTGGTTTTCTAACACAAAGTGCTACCAAAGGCCTGATGACTCAAAAACAAAGAAAAACCATCTTTCCTCCTCCCTTTAAGTGTGCTCAGATGCTCCAAAGCCAAGATAGTTCAAAATGGGGCTCCCTTCCCTCCCATTCAGGGCTCCCCTGACTGGGGCCAGGTGAATGGTGACACATTAACTGACATCCCAGAAGGTCATCCTGAAGTCCTATCCTGCAATGGATATGGTTAGATGGGATCCCTTGCCTTCAGGAAGGCAGATATCTAAAATTCAGGGAATAGAAAACTATTGCCTCAAGGTTGGATCCAGCCATTCCATTAAAACCCACTAAGTACCAACTCTGGGCCAAGGGCTGGGTACACAGTAGAATCAGACTGGTTCTTGGTCTCAGGCAGAACCCAGACTGATGGCAGACTGACAGGGATAGAAACAATGGCAATATAGTGTGGGAAGTGTCAGTGGGGTGAGGAGATGAGGTTAATGACCTGAACCCCCCACTCCCAATACAGGAGAGCCACCCACTATGTAGCCAGGGAGATGGGAAACCACAGGACCAGCTGGAGAAGAGCAGAAGATGCTGCACTAAGCACTAAAAAAGACTGAAGAAAGAGAGAAGCCTGGGGAAGGGAAGGTTAGAACCCAAAGTCACTGAGACTGAGTGAGAGATTGGGGGCTAGAACCCAGACCTTCCAGTCCAGGGCTCTTTCCACTATCTGCACACCCCCTACTCCCCAGCATTCACTTCCCAGCACTGACTGGAAGGTCTAGACCACACTGGGCTGCCACAGTTGTCTTCAGTGGTGTCAAACTCCTCTTTGCCTACCACTCAGACCCTACATTCTATGAGGTCCAGCTCCATTTCCCCTTCCCTGAAGGACCACTCTAGTCTATGGATCACTTCCTCCTTTGAATCACTAGAGCACTTATCTGATCCCAAACTTTTCACACAGTGTTGTTTCTAGAATCATATGTATTACTAATGGGATACTTTGTGAATGACTAGAAAAGGAAATGGTGATGATCACCAGGCATCAGGATGGGTTCACAGAAACCAGGTCATACCAGACTGAACTGCTTGCCTTTCTTTGTCAGGACTGCCTGTTTGCTCAGTCAGGTGCAGTCAGGGCAAATGTGGACTTACTTCATCAGACATCTGATGGGATGTCTCAGGACAACACTGTGGTCATGACAGAGAAATGTGGGCTGGATGCCAGTACCATATGGAATGTTAGTAAGTGACTGATGGACTAATGAGACCCAAGGAGGGTGGGGCAACTGATGGATCAGAGGTGACCAGGAAGGAAGTTTCCAGTGGCAGCAAATAGGCTTGGTCCTGTTCAGCATGTTTGTTTCTGACATGGATATCACAGGAATGGCCTACTCATCAAATCTGTGGACATAATTAGGAAAGGCACCAAATATACCTGGTGGAAGATTGACATTAAGAGCTAAAACAAATGAGATGAAAATTAATGGAGATAAATGGGAGTCATGGGTTTTGGAAGAGAGACAAAGTGGAGATTGTTCTGGGAAATGTGATTGAGATAGGAAAGGGTTTAGAAGCCATGTGAGAAAAATGGTTTAAGGAATTATAGGTTTAGGATGAAGAAAAGATAGCTCAGGAGAACATGCACATGCTATTTTCAGGTATTTGAAGGGCCATTATATAGAAATGGGGTTTGATTCATTCTACATGAACCCAAGGATAATGTTAAGAACTTTGGAAGGAGATTTTGGCTGAATTTGTAACCATCAGATCATCCAAAGATAGAATGTGAGCAGCCTCAGGAACAATTGAGTTCCCTAGCACTGGAAGTGTTCAAACACTGAATGGATGACCACTTGGTAGGTTTACTAATTACACATTGGCTTACATATCTTTTTTTTCCAGATTTATGCATTTAAAAATACTTTTTGAGAGTCTTGTATGTGTTTGGCACCACACTAGATGCTAGAGATACAAAGGCAAGTAAGAAGACACTGTTCCTTCTCTTAAGGAGCTCTTGATGCTGCTGGGGGGGAGATGAACAAGTTCCTTTCAAGAGTATCTCATGCCTTCATTACAGGCCTCAGCACAGGGAAGACTGGCTACAGTTTAGATTAGGTCAACAAGTTCCTTTAGAAATTCAAACAAGTATTTGGTTACTAAAGGCCATAAATAGTTTAGTCAAGGTGAAATCACTTGCTTAAACCAATTACTGGCTGTGGGAATAGAAGTGTACAATAACTGCAATTTGTGAATTTTTGTGTATGATATTTTGCTCTTATAGCCTGAGTTTTGGTCTTTGGCTGGGACTTGTTTATGTACCTACAGATTGTCTTACAAGTGGCTGTGGTGTCAGGGTGAAGTGATTTAGCCAGCAGGGCTACCCAAATCTCCATTTCTTACCCACCCTATGGGGACTGCTTCAGCACAGACATAAACATGCTCCTGCCGTTACCTTATTGCACTCATCACATGGGGAGGCTAGAAGGCTTGATTCAGAGATATGATTGGATTTTAAATCCCAGTCTCACAGGATTTTAATTACTGGTCTGGGGCAGCAGGGATAGGCGCTGGCTGCCTTTGGATGGAGGAGGTCGATATACCAGTCCACAACATATTGAGCCACAATGCCTGCAGACTCTATTGCTCTATTTAATCATCTTTTGCAAAATTTACAGTGGAACAGGAGGGATCAATACGGAATTTATCACATTCTCTTGTAAATATGAGCCAGGAAAGAGTTCCAGGCAGTTTGTTACTGAGTGGGAGGGAACATGTCTGTGTATAGTTGGGCATTAGGAGATGAGACAAAATCCATACTTCTTGGCATAAGCTACAGATGCTCAGCCAGTCCCTCTTAAGCCTGAAGGCAAGTATGATGCAAACAACACTAATTCATTCATTCATCCAATCCAGCAACCAACACTCCAGAGTACCTATTTTATGCCAGACCCTGTAGAGGCTTGGGACACAGACTGGAATTCTGCTCACAAGATCATAGTCACAGATATACCACAATGGTTCTGCCACTTACTAGTGGTGGACCTTGGGCAAGTTAATTAACATCCTCGTGCCCTTGTTTATGTATATGGAAAATGTAAGAAATAAGAGTACCTACCTTGCAGAGTTATTTTAAATATTAAAGGAGATGAAAGCCTTAGTCCAGAGCTTAGTATACAGTAAGACCTAAATAAGATAGCTATTGTTATTTCTCCTTCAATTACCATTACTAAACATTCCTTCCTACCATCGGTGTCACCCATGGTTTATGTGTAGAGATGGAAGGTTGAGCAGGGAGCCGACCACTCTGCCTCCTTAGCAGACAGAAGGGAGGCTGCGTGGCCTCCCCAGGTTAGAGACCTCGCCAGGGCTACTGGCAGCAGAATCAGAGGAGTGGGGGAAGAGGGTGTGTGGGGGAGGTGACACATGTTAAGCTCTGCTTTTTGAAGCTTCAGTTTAATATTGAAAACAATAAAACAGCCTCCTAAAATGTGGAGGAACAGAGTGAGAAGTGATTCACTTCATTTGGGCAAACCAAGGAAAGTTAAACAGAAGAGATATAAATGAGTTGTATCTTGAAAGCTAACAGTTCAGTAGGTGGAGAAGTAGGAAAATGGCATTCCAGCCAGAGAAAAGTGAAGGAGGACAGGTTTGGAGGCAGGAAAGACTCTGTTCAGGAGTGAGCAGTTTGGTGGCCGATGGCAGAGATGGTTCCTGTCTCTCAGGTCCACTTGGCAGCAGGCACCCTCCCGGTAGGCCCACCATGCTCTGATCCCAATCCTGGAGCACATCACCATTTCCCATCCCCTCTTAGAGACAGGGTGGCAGAAGACTCATGGTGGACTGTAGAGTGACTGCAAGCTGGGTTAGATATCTGGTCTTACCTTATAGGCACTGGGAATTGCTGAAGGTTTTTAAAGAGGGGAGTGACAGGGTTTTGCAGGGTAGAGGCTGGTTTGAAGGGGAACCTGGAGGTAGGGAGACCAACAAGAAGGCTGTTATAGCAGTCCAGGTGAGAGGGATGAAAACTGAACCAGGGTAGTGAGGACAGAGGAGAGGATGGATTTGAGAGGAAATTGTAAGGAAGACAAGGCTTGGTGGAAAATGAGGGAGAAATCATCAGACTTTCTTACAATTCTTTTTTGTTTGACACCAGTAGATGATGATGCCATTCACCAAATAGGGAATACGGAAAAAAATAAGAAGGGCTGAGTTTGGGCACACTGAGTATGAGATGTCTGCAGAATGTTAAGCAACAGCAGAGCTTTTGGAGACATGAAAATTCCCAGCTGGTTTTAGGGAAAATATGTAGGCCACTGTGGTTAAAAAAGAGGTGGTACGAAGCCATGAAAATGAATGTTCAAATATACTTCACAGTGTCAAGCAAGGAAAAAGGCAAGAGCAAAAACTCCTGCCAAGGATTTCTGCTGAATGCAAACCTAAAGTAGGAGTTTTCTAGATGGCAGATAATGCTCTGAACAAGCATTAGAAGTGAGGATCCTTAGCTCATTTTTATTTGGGGCAAGTTTCCTGGAAGTCATGGGCTTTCAGGAGGCCAGCTCTCCTCCCTGGTTTCCCCACAATCCAGCGAAGACTACCTCCAGAGGTGGCAGCAGGCTCTGTGACCAGGAAGCAGCTGGGAGCAATTGTCATTAGGGAAGGAAAGACTCTAGATAAAGCAGAATTCAAAGTAGACTATAAGAGCCCGGGTCCCTAGGATTCTGCAATCCCCCCACCCCCCACCCCAGCAAATGACAGCTGAGACCAAGGCAGCTGAGCCCGGGGTCTGAGCTGAATTTAGCAGTCATAATTATACTGCTGACGTCTGGGGCAGAGCCACAGTCTCTGCAGAAGGTGGCAGCTTTTGTTCATGCACTAAAAACACATCATCTTCAAACATGCTAATCGCATGTCTGCTTCCATCTAACAACATTGAAGGAAGGCTGAGGAAAGGGCACACAATGCCCACACATCTGGCTAATTCAGTTACAAAGCCAATCAATCTTGATGGGTTGTCTATAAAACACTAACCACCCCAAAGGACTGAGCTGACCAGATGTTTAAGCTTCTGTTGACCAATCCCAGCTAATGCCCATAGCAGGGAAGAGGGGTTATCAAGAGAGGGCTTATGCTTCCATTCACATGTCTATTTCCAAAGCTAAGTAAAGCCTTCTGCTTGGATAAGAAGTATCAGCACATTAAAGTGGTGGTAGGCCCAGGCTTGCTGGAATGAGGTATACTCAAATATACAGACTTTCACTCTGAACTTAAGGATGACAAGACGCCTTATTTGCAGTTGGCTTTGCGAACACTTGCAGAAACAGAAACCAGTGAAATATCTTTGCTAGCTACACTTCCCTGTATGGACAGAATCAGACTGTGGAGGGACGTATCTTTAACTATGATATCAAATGTTACAGGCTATGGTCTGGGCACAGGAACCATTTATCTGCTCATGTCTGCTTTCAACCCCCCAATCAAGGCTGAAGGAATTACTCATCTCCCTCATAAAACTGTTGCTTTTTTTTAAAAAACAGAAGATGCTGCCAACAAAGACTCTTCCAGTTTATGCTCCTTCCTTTATGTCCAACCACAGTCACTAGGCAACCATAACCAAAAATAAAAGTGGAAGGGTGGTGAGATTTCCTTGGTGAGCAAGGAAAGGACATGGAATAGACCACAATCACTAAGAGGACCATTTTGACCCAGAGCTCCTTGCTGGTGCTAGTGATTCCATTTTTCTCAAGACAGATTTTCCCCAATTATTTCGGACTTTACCAATTTTATCCCAAAGTTGAGGCTGCATGACAAACCAGATGGATGGACTTGGGTAAAGGAAACCTCTAACTTTTTAGAAAGTGGTAAGAGAGAAGCACAAATTAAATATGGGGTCTCTGTTGTGATATCCTATGCCTAGAACAATGCCTGATACTAAGTAGGAGTTTAATAAATATTTGCTGATTGAGTAATTATTCCCCAGTTATGACACAGCTGGGCTATGTTCCTTCTATTTCTGTTTGTCAGGAGAGGGCTCCTATAGTCACTGGCAATCCTGCTGGACAAAATCACTGTACAGAGATCAGAAGAGTCTTCTCTCAGTCTGAATGAACATGAAAGAAGTCGTGCTGGGAGGCAGGGCTACAGACCTCATTACCACATCTAGCAATCTCTTCTTCTTCTCTACGCGTGCAGTAATCAATGCTGCTGACCAATCCTGCCTCCTTTCGATTCTTTTCTACTTTGATTTCCATGATACACTATATCCATGTCTTTGTCTCTTCTGCAGTTCCTGTTCATTCTTCTGTCTCAAATTATGGGTGTCACCCAAGGCCACTTCCTCAGCCCTTATCCCTTTCTCTCTTTATGCATTCTCCTTTAAAAAGCAGTTCTGATTTGCACAGTTTAAACTACATCATTGATTCTCAATCCTGGCTATGTATTAGAATTATATGGGAAGTGTTAAAACCACATCAATCCAAAGTGGGAGAAAATATTTGCAATAGATTCACAAATAAAGGGCTAATACCCTTAACATACAAAGAACTTTTAAAAATCAAGAGAAAAACAAAGATCAAAAGTCCTATAGAAAAATGGGCAAAAGGCATGAACAGACAATACGTAAAAGGAGATATAAAATGGCCTTTAAACATCTGAAATGATGTTCAACTTCACTCGTAATAAGAGAACCAAACTAAAACTATGCTGATATACTATTTCTCATCTATCAGATTGGCAAAAATCCAAAAGTTTGACAATATACTCTGTTGGAGAGACTGTGAGGAAACAGGCATGCTTGTACAATGCTTATGGAAATGTAAAATAGAACAACTTCTATGGAGGAAAACCTTGCAATACCTAATCAAAAGACATATGCATTTACCTTCTGACCCAGCAATACCACTTTTAGGACTTTATTGTAAAGACACACCTCCAATAATACCAAAATATATATGTAAGAGGTATATTCATTGTAGCAATATTTGTAATTGCAGAATATCAAAAACTTCAATATCCAAGCTTTGGATATACAGCATATGCATACAATGGAGTACTGTGTAGCTATAAAAAAGAAGGAAGATCTCTGTGAACTGACCTGAAGTGATTTCCAGGAAACATTGTTAAGTAAAATAAGTGAACTGCAAAATAGCATATAGAAGGGTACTTCCAAAAGTTCATGGAAAAATAGAATTAAAAGATAACATGAATCTTTCCACGAACTTTTGGAAGTACCCTCATATAGTATGCTACCTTTTGTGTAGAAAGAAAGGCAAAATAAGAAAATATACAAATATTTGCTATATAAAGTAACACAGGAAGGCTAAATCAGAAAACAATAAAACTGGTTATTAACAAGGGTTTTGGGTTCACTGAGGGGGCAGAAAAAGGTTGAAAGGGATATGGGAGGAAGTTTCACTTCTCTGAGTACACACCTTTTTGTAAAGTTTTGACTTTTAGAAACAAGTTAATGGTCTCTATATACAAACAACAAAATTAAGTGAACCAGGATAGGTAGGGGAGAAAATCCCTAAAACCAAAAGCAAACTGAAAAGTTAACCCACTGTATTTCAAATGAGTAACCTAAACACACTGAAGAAGGGAAATAAGAACCCAAGTATCTTATGAACCCAGTATTTCACTATTTACCCTCAGCCTTGGATGGATTAGAGGTGAGAACTGCACAAACCCTGACCTGAACTCATTTTAGGAGGTTTGTTTTCTATAGCAGTATTGGTGAAGGAGTTCTGGAACTTTTTTAGATGGATCATAGTATTGAGAGAATGAGTACACGTGTGTCAATGCTATTTGCAGACAACATTCTCACTAAGGGAGAAAGGACATATGATACAAAATGTGTGAAGATAAGAAAGAACCCTGCAGGGATCAACTGGAAAGGGAGGTATTGCTGTTCTCAGGATTTCTAAAACATGTATCTGCATATGAATATATGTGTGTATATGTATATGCATGTATGTGTATATACGTGTGTTTCTTGGCTCTGTCAACGTAAGAGGCAATACGCAAAACTGGTACTCAGACTTCAGTCTCTAATACAATGGCACACTGAAAAATCCTAGGGCTCAAGAAATGGCTGCTTCCAGGGCAGCAGCAAAATGAATACAAGTTGAGTCTGAACCATCTTATCATGCAGCAAAATAGGAAACTGCTAAGAAAAATAAAAATAAAATAAGAAGAAGGCGGGGATGCCACACTGCCAGCTCTGAGGCAATTTTAGCACCAACATAACTAAGGACAATAACGAATTACAGAACATTAAAACAAAAAATATCCATGAGAACATTTTGACAATAAATAGATAAATAGGAGAGAAGGGGTCCTTGTTTACCATAGAATGCCAAGTGCTGACTGGCCAATGTGGAGTAAGTGCTGGAGTTAGAAAACATGGAAAATATTCATTTTCCAACCATTGTAGAAAGATTGGTTCAGGCAAGAACTAACAGATGCTAAATCTAGGGGGACATTTTGATAAGGAACAGGGTATTTTCATGGTCTTAAAAGTGTCTCCCTACAGAATGCTAATTAATTACAAGGGAAAAAATAATACAGTAGAGCAATTGGATAATAACTTTGATTGGAGTTGGAGTGGGAGTAAGACTTTCACTGAAAATTCTTTTGAATTTCATACTATGTGCAAGTGTTAACTATTCAAACACAGGAATAAAAATGAAGCACATATAAAATATCTCTGAGAGTGTGGTAGGCAGAATAATGGCCCCCCAAAGATGTCCACATTCTAATCCCTGGGAACCTATGAATATGTTAGGGGAATATGAAGGGGAATCAAAGTTACAGAGAGAATTAGGTTGCTCATCAGCTGACTTTGAGATGGGGAGATTATCCTGGATTATTTGGATGGGCCTAATGTAACCAAAAGGGTCTCATAAGTGAAAGAAAAAGGCAGAAGAGTCAGTGTCATGTGAGAAAGGCTTGACAGGCCATTGCTGGCTTGGAGGATGGAAGAAGGCTACATGGAGATACGGAATGTGGGCAGCCTCTAAAATATGGAAAAGGCAAGAAAACAGATTCTCTCCTAGAATCTCCAAAGAAAGAAGGCAGCTCTGCCGACACCTTGACTTTAGTCTGGTGAGACCCATTTTGGACTTATCTCCAGAATTGTCAAGATAAATTTGTGTTGTTTTAAGCCACTGAATTTGTGATAACTAGTTACAGCAGCAATGGGGAGGATAGGTAAGAAAAGTTACAGTGGTGGCCTCTGAGGAAGAGGACCAGGAATGAGGAAGGAAGACTTCCTTTCCACTATACATCCTCTGGTACTGCTTGAAACTTTTATCTTGTGCATATTTTTTTTTTCCCTTTTTGTCTTTTTTTTTTACTGACCGGTAACAGGATCACAACCCTCGGTGTCGCGCCCGCACCGCGCTCAGCCAGTGAGTGGGAACCGGTCTCCACATGGGATCCGAACCCTCAGTGGGAGCGCCGCCGCACTCCCAAGCGGCACACTCTCCAGTGCGCCACCGGGCCGGCCCTACCTTGTGCATTTTTTAAAGTGAAAAATCACTATGGACACTAAACAAACACACAAACGATAGAAAATCACTTCAGGAACTCTCTACTGACAGCAAGATTAAGTCCTCTGTCTCATCCTCAAGACCCTCCACACCCAAGCCTCCCTCCTCCATAATCCAGCAGGTGGCCAGCTTTTTGCAGGTCACTAAATAACATGCAAGGTCAATTCTGTTGCCGCCTCACCTGAAAAGCTTCCCTTCCTCCCTCTGCCTGTTTGAATTCTACCTGTCCTTCTGGGTCTGACTCCACTCCCACCTCTTCCATGAAGCCCTTTACAATGCCAACACTGATCTCTCCCCTCCTCATTACCCATTACACTTGTTCATTCTGGCCCTTGCTTACATTTAACTTAGAGTCCTATTATCTACTGGCCCACACTGTTCTCAGTGTGCATTGTGTATGGGCATTTTCACCAAATTATCACTCTACAGGGTGCACTCTAAAGGAGGGGCCTGTATCTTTTTCTCTTTTATTTCCTGTAATGCTTAGTGCCCACTTATAAATTAACTTATTCAACAAAACTTACTGAGCACCTGTATCTTGTGCTAAGGACAGTGCAAAGTGCTAGGAACCTAAGCACTACAGATTCAGACTGTACCTTCTGGGAATTCATTTCATAGTGAAGGAGAGATATACTACTCAAATCACTATAGAACTACATGTTGTGGTAAAGGTGATAAAGAAATTATACAGGATGTTTTAAGAGCATATATCAGAGGAACCTAGAATAGAGATGATGGTAGTCATCTTCAGGAAAATAATTAATAGTTGGTGCATAAATATGAATACTTAGATTTGCAATTGGATAAATCAGAGGGCAAGTATTCATTCAGAATCAAAATACTAAAATGGGAGTTTTGAAATTGCAGTCCAACTATCTTATTTTACAGATGGGGAAACTGAGGCTTAGTGAGAGTGAAGAACTTGCTTGAAGTCCCACGGCAAGATGGAGTAAGTGGCAGAAAAAAGTGCCAGGTCCCCTGACCTCTAGTCAGCACTTCCTGCCACACATGGTTCCATTACATCACAGGGATCCCTGAAAGATATCTTTTTTTTTTTTTTCCTTTTTGTCTTTTTTCGTGTCCGGCAATGGATCACAACCCTCAGTGTCGTGCCCGTACCGGACCGGGAC
>NW_007726394.1:22896-117755 GCF_000696425.1 Galeopterus variegatus | reverse complement strand
CCTCGCTCAGCCAGTGAGCGGGAACCGGTCTGTATGTGGGATCCGAACCCTCGGCGGGAGCGCCGCTGGGCTCCCAAGCGGCGCACTGTAGCAGTGCACCACCGGGCCAGCCCACTTCCTAGTATGTTTATCAGTATCTGAATACAGATGCTCCTTGCCTTATGATGGCATTACAGCCCCATAAACCCACAGTAAGTTGAAAATATTGTGAATTGAAATACATTGGATCACATCCTGATAAACCCACCATAAAGTAACCAGAGTAAGTTGGGAACATCTTCGCTCAGCCAGTGAGCGGAAACCGGTCTGTATGTGGGATCTGAACCCTCTGGCGGGAGCGCCACCGCGCTTCCCATGTGGCGCACTATCCAGTGCGCCACCGGGCCGGCCCCTGAAAGATATCTTAAGTGGCAAGTTCCCTTCTTCTGCTACATTTAAAAGAATTCATTTCCAAAATGCTGTTCAGGAAGGAGTCTGTGGTTCATACCTACAGAGAACATCCCTGCTGTTTTCTTCCTAGGACACAGCCAGGCTTTTGTACAGAGGAAGAGAGCACATGAGTGCTAGAAGCAAACTCCTTTGGAGGAAAACTTGGTTCTGGTCTATCCCCCAGGCTGACCCTGAGATGGGGCCCTTGCTACTATTTTGTAATCCCTGACCTTCAGATTGACATTCCTCTTCCTTAAAGCTGCACTGTTGCCCTCTCTCTGTGTATTCTGCCCAAGAGCACATACACTGGAGGGGCACGAGTGGGCTGGCAAAGGGAAGGTGGCCCTGCCTTGAGAAATTTGAGTCCCACTCAGCTCTGTTTCCAGACCCAGTGCAGGTGGAGGAGAGTGTAGGATACAGAACAGACCTGGCTCAGCCGATGCTGACCTCTCCCTCACCCAGGGAAGCCTTGGCCTCCAGCTGCCACTGTTGGCGGTGATGAGGTCATGCCGGATACCAGCCAGGCTCATCTGAGGACTGCTTGGAGCCGATTAGAGGCTTGATGAAATGCGGGTGCCTGGATAGCAGGTGGCTCTGGAGAGCATGGGCTCTGGTGACCAGGCTCTCATCTCCAACTCAACCATGCAGTGACTCCTCTATGTCCACAGGAGCTGGGATACAGAAATATCTTTCCCTGGGGGTGAGCAAGGACAGTTCCTCACTCTTCACTGAGGGTAGGACTCAGGTCACTGAGGGTCCCTTCTAGACCTGATCTATACATGGATGGCAATTACCATAAAACAGAACACCTCTGTTCCCCAAAATGCCCCCAACTGTACGGCTAGATACCCTTGGATGACTCATGGCCATCCCTCCCCACAGGATTTTCTCAAGCTAAATAACTAACATCTACATATCAGGTCTCAACGTAAATGCCATTTGCTTAGAGAAGACTCCCCCACCCCTTTCAGACTAGGTTAGGTCCCCATTATAATTATTAGCTAATAATATTGTAATTATTTGCCTAATGTCTCTACTCTGCCAAACTTTAAGCTTCGCAAGGATGGGGAGTGCAATAAATACTTGTTAAAATAATAACAGGAAATCAATAAAAAGACCAGTAAGGGCAAGGGAGAGGTTTATTAGATAAATTTTTAACAGTATTCTTTAAAAGGAAGCTTTCATATACACCAGAAGAGCCCATCTTATCCACCACATTGGCTATGGGGTGATCAGGTCCTCCTGGCTTTCTAGCCTATTCTCATCCAAGCCAATATTTTCTGGTTTTGAATGGCACAGAACATTTTTTTTTTCTTTTTTTAACAGCTTTAGTGAGATAAAATTTACGTACCATGAAACTCACCCATTTAAAGCATACAATTTAATGGTTTTTTAGTATACTTACAGAGTTGTGCAACCATCACCATAATCTCATTTTAGAATATTTTCATCATCTCCAAAAGAAACCTTGTGCTGATTAGCAATCCCTCCCCATCCTTCTCCCAGACAATTACCAGCACAGAGGGTTATTAACATCTGCACCTAAACAATAAGAAGAACCCTTTAGTGTTCAATTATCTGACAAGATCTCTTCAATTTATAGATAAAAAACAAGTGATGCCAAAGAGGGGCCTGTGATCTACAGGGTAGAGCTGGAGCGGATCATAGTCCCCAACGCCTACATCCTAATGGTGGTACTTTGACCTCTCTGTCATGCAGTATGATTGTGTGTGTTCCAGACTGTCTACCCCACTGGACTTTAAGCTACTTGAGGGCAGAAGCTATATTCTGCTCATTTGTCTCCCGTCTCTGCCTGGGAGTCGAGCAGTGATACTTCAAGTGTGGTCTGTGTAGTGCTGCTGGTCTGTGAACTTTGCTACCAGACCTGATGACGTAAGTGCAGTAATTGAGAGTAACTGTCTGGAAACTTTTAGAGCAACTTGTCAGAGTAATTTTATGTCTGCTGGATCTAATGACAAATTTGGGCCTGTATTTTATATGCCTTTTAAAAATATCATTTTTCTAATAATTCATTTTTATTGTATTTTACAAAAATACTGGTCCACGACAGACAGCAAATTCAAACAACAACGACGACAACAACAAAAAGAGACAGTTCTTTCATAGACAGTTTGAGCAGCACTGCCTTAAACAACCCATTCTCTACTCTCTTCTGCTTCTCTTTTCCCTCTCTGTTTCCTAGAATCTCTTGTACTGGCTCCCCTTCTCATGCTTACATCTGAAGTGCAGGTTCTCCCAGTTGTGTCCTTGGGTCTCTTCAGCTCTACAACCTTCCATAAACAATTCCAGACTCAGCCAGTTTCAGCCACCTCAAAGACTGACAACTCTCAAATCTTCATGTTCAACTTAAAAGCCCTTTCTCATTCATCCAGTTGCCTGCTCTACCTCTCTATGAATGTTCCACAGGTTCCTTGGCTGGTCAACAGCTACTTATGAATCACCTGCCATATGCTGGCTATGAATTTTTTTCCTAAGAGCTGTGCATATAGCAGTAAGATAAACAGACAAGGTCTCTGTCACCACAAACCTTACTTTCTAGTAGAGGAGAGACAGAAGATAAACAAATAAACACGATCATTTTAGAGACTGATAAGTGCCATGAAGAAGATAAAATAGGGCAAAATGATAGAAAGTGGCAGGGGGAGCTACTTTTACTAGGGTGGTGAGGAAAGGCCTCTCTGAGGAGGGGACATCTGAACTGAGACCTGAATGATGAGGTAGCCATCCCAAGAGGGAGAGTCTTCCCAGAGGAAGGAGGCCTCATCTTCACTCAGGGCTGTGCAGTAGGTCCCCACCACTGTCAGAACCACTTTGAACACACTAGGAGACACCCTGAGGAGTCCAGCTCTAAGGCTCCCTTCCCTTCTGTTCACTCTGGTTCATGGACAGACTTTCCTTCCCACAGCTCACACTGCAATCAACCAAGCCCCTGCTTTAGAAAGCCAAGAATGTCATGGGAGGGAGGTCACGTAATAACTTCGTATAGCATACATTATACGAAGTTATACGAGAGCGAACTGGCCATCCCTTTTTGGGATCCGAACCCGGGGCCTTGGTGTTATCAGCACCGCACTCTCCCGAGTGAGCCACGGGCCGGCCCAAGGGAGAGTGTTCTAATCACTGGGAGACATAAGTACAAAGGCCCTGAGATGGGAAGGAGCTTAGTGTCTCTGAGGGACAATGGAAGGCCAGTGTTAGGGGAGAATAGTGAATAGGTGGAAGATTAGATAGAGAAGAGGTTGTAGAGGTCTAGATTATGTTGGGCCTTGCAGGCTCTGGTAAGGAGTTTGGATTTCATTTTGGTTTCAATGGGAAGCCTATGGAGGGGATCAAGCAGGAGAATGACATGATTTATGTTTTAAAAAGATCACTGTGGCTGTTAGTTGGAGGATGGACTTAGGGGGACAAGAGTGGAAGTTGTGAAAATAGGAGCTGTGGTGATAGCCCAGGAAAGATGATGGTGGCCTGAACAGAACCAGAGTTACAGCAATGAAAACTGCAAAAATGGGATGGATTCAAGATGTTCTTTAGAGGTATAACTGACAGATGTACTGAAGGACTTGATATGGAGCATATGAGAAAGAGAGAATTCAAGGAATCAGGGCCTGAAAAACTGGGTAGATGATGGTATCATTTAGACCATGTTAACATCGAGATTCAGGAAAGAACAGGAACTGGGGGAGAAGCGTAAGTGGATACTTGATCATTCTTTCGAGGATTTTTGCCATGAAGGGATGCAGAGAAATGACGTGGCAGCTGGAAGTGGATATTGGGTCAAGGCAAGTTTTAATTTGCTTTATTTTTCAAGATGGATGATATTAAGGCATGTTTTTATGCTGATAGGAGTGAGCCAGTAGAGAGGGGAAAGCAGATAATGCAGAAGAGATAGGGGATAAATGGTGGAGCGGAGTCCTTGAGAAAGTAAGAGGAAATAGGAGTCAGAGCCTAGTGCAGGGGTTGGCCTTAGGAACTTCTTCCACTGTTAGAGGAAGAAAGGCAGCATACAGGTGCACAGATGCAGGTAGGCTAGTGGAGGTGATGGTGGTAAGATGAGGTACTCCTTTGGACTGCAATTTATTTTCTCTAGGAAATATGAGGTGCAATCATCAGCTTTGGAGCTGGCAAAGGAGGGGGCTGGAGATTTGAGGAGAAAGAAGGTACAAAAAAGTTGTTTTGATCCAAATTAAGCAAGTGATATTGCTCATGAAGTGTAGTGGGGTGGCTGGCAGTGTTGAGTGTTTGAGAGTTATGGTTATAAACGTGAAGTGAGTTCAGCTAGTACGGCTGTATGATTTCTCTTCAGCAACATTCAGCTCTTCAGATACAGAAATGAAGTAAAAAGAAAGTTAGGTTTAATTAGGGTTATAATTTGTCAGGTGACTACAAAGAAGGGAGAAAGAAGAAAGGGAGTACTTATAATGCTGCACCATTGAATCCAAAGGGAGGGAGGGAGGGAGGATGGAAGGGATGGTGGAAGGATAAACAGACATGCTCAAAACAGCACTGTTGATTACTCTGTGCCCCTCACACCCCCTCCAGTATTCCTTACATTGGTACAGGGCACACTATCTACCGGCCGTCCAATTAAGAACCTGGACCTCACCCTGACTCCCCCTCCTCTCTCATCATCTGAGCCTACTGATTCCACGCCTAAATCTTTCTGGGATCAGTCCCCTTCTCTCCTTTCCCACTGAAACTGCCTTAGTTTAGGCCTCACCTAGACAGTTACAACAGATTTCAAATTAATTATTTTCCCTTTCTCCAATCATGCTCCTTCTAATCTTTTTTTTTTCTCATTTTTAAAACTTCCTTTCAAGTATAACATATATAAAAAGTACAAAAATTCATAAGGATACAACTCAATGCATTTTCATGAGGTGGATTTACTCACATAACCAGCACTTAGATAAAGAAATAACCTTACAGTGTCCCAGATGCTCCCTCATCCCCTCTCCCAGTCACTACCCACCCCTTCAATGTTAACCACTACCCTGACTTCTTATGCCATTGATCATTTTTGTCTATTTTGAACTTTAAATGCAGGCATACAACAAGTACTCTTGTATGTCTGGCTTCTGACCTGAGTGTTAGGTTTATGAGATTCATCTATGTTGTTGTATTGATTAAGAATTCATTCATTCCAATTGCTGTATATGATTCCATTGTGTGAACATTCCACAATTTGTTTATCCACTCAGCTACTGATAACCTTTTTGGAAACTTCTAAAACATCTCTCACATTAATCATAAAACCTACCCTGTTCCTCCTCTAAATCTTAATGGTTTCCTATTGGAGGATAAAGTCCAATTTCCTTGGCATAGCTTTTATTACAGACCTTCATTATCAGCTCCTGCTTTCCATTTTTCCTTTCTGACTCTTCCATCCATACTCTATAAATCCAGCTCTTTTGAACACCTGCAGCATACTGGAGAAGGTATACTGCTTCCTACTCTATGCCTTTCAACATGCTACTCCCTTGGCCCTTCTCCCTCATCCACCTGGTAAACGTGCATTACTCCTTCTAGACTCAGTGTGTACACCTTATCCTGCATCATGCTTTCCCTGTCCTCTCCAAGATGTAAAAGGTCTTTTCTTTGTGATCCCACAGCACCTTCTGTAGATCGCCATTAATATACTAGACAGCAGTTCTTTGTTAAAATGTCTGATTTCCTCACTGAACTATGAGTTCCTTAAGGGCAGAGACCATGTCTGGATCATCTTTATTTCCCTGGTGCCTAGGGTGGGGCCCAACAGGAGAGATGCTCAGTCAGTGTTTGATAAATGAAGGAAAAGACTTGCCCAGGGGTTACACAGGACACTGGAGCTGGAAGCGGTCATCAGGATCAGCTACCCTAACTTCTCTATTTTTAGGGAGGAGGAAAAAGGATTTCCTTAATAGCAGTGCCAGAACTGATGATCCTCAGCCCAGTGCTCAGACTCCTTCCCTGCATTGCTGGTGAGAATCAGAGTGAAGCTTCAACGGAGAACAGCCTGAGGCAAAGCTGATTCCCTCCACATCTGGCCATGTAGCCAGATGGACAGACAGTGAAGTGGAACAAGAAATGGAACTCCACATTTGGGTCCTGACAACATGCTAACAGGCTGCTAAAGGGAAGCTCTCAGCACTGGAAAGGCTCCTTGCCTCAGGCAGAGATGGTGGGGGATTTAAGGACTCATTTGGTGATGGCTGGTTAACACTGACAAGTGAGCTGGGAACTTGCAGAGAAAGGCAAGGAGGTGCCATGAAAGTAAGTAGGAAAGAGGCTGAGGGAGGCCCTGGGGAAAGTGGTATTAGGTTTCATAAAGCCCAAGTGTTTCTGAGGTGATGAGCATTGGTGGCTGAAAAGGAAGAGGCACCGTGACTACAAGGAGAAGAAAGAAAGCTGGAAAGAGGTGGCTCATATGTGAAGCTCTAAAAGGCCAGACACATTAGGACATTAAGGGTGGGTGGGCCAGTAAGCAAAGATACCATATCTCCCAAGGAAAACCTACCGTGGTTTTGGAGATTTATCAGTGTATCAAAAATGTCCTAAACTATGTGCAAAGCATCCAAGGGAGACAAAGACAAAAAAAGACTGTACTGCCTTCAATCTACCTCAGTCTAGTAAGTGGGACTGGAATCCCAGGGAACGGGGAAGACTCCAGAAGGAAGGCAGCATGAGAACTGGGACTGACTGGTAGAAAGAATTCCAGCAGCCTGAGAAACAAAGTCAAAGGTAAAGGAGAGGCAGAAAGAACTGCAAGAGTAAAGGCACCAAGGTGGGAACATTGAATCAACAATACCGTGTAGCTGGAGGATCTGGGCAGCAGTGGGGGAAAAAGTTAGGAGAGGGTCAGACTCAAAAACCAGTTACAAGATAGGATGGTTGGGATTCTTTTTTTTTTTTCCTAAAGCAAGTAAGCACTGAGTGTTTTTGTAGTTAACAACAGGTACTATATATAAAGTGCCTACTCTGCAGAAGCTACACATGTCCTAATCCTTACAAAACCTTAGAAGGTAGGTGGCATCCCTCCCCATTTCTAGATGAGGAAAAAGAACCTCAGAATGGTTGGTAACTTGCCCAGGATCACACAGCTATTAAGTAGCATGGTATTCAGATCCTGACTCTAAAGCTCATGCCCTTTCCTTGCCACCTTTCTCAGCTGGGGTTTCTCCTTTGAACCACATACAGAAAATTATTTGAGTAATGATTTTCTCAATTTTCCCAAGAGTGTGGTATATACCTAGTACGATTTTAGATGCCTGGTAGAGAAGTTAATTCCTGTGTACAATGGATGCCTTAGAGCATTAGGGCTCAATTTCCTGGAAGAACCCTGGTCGAGAAAGGCTGCCATGATTAGAGATATGTTTTAGAAAGATGGATCCGCCAGTGGGATCACAACCCTGAGAGGAAACGGTTACTAGAGCACCTTAACAGCTCTGGAAATCAGAGGCTCCTGCCTCTCCCTCCCTCCCACCTTTTCTTGTACTTGCCATCAAGTGCTGAAGCAGAGCCTTCCTGCTCATAAGCTACAGACATAGGCAGAAGCAGCATCTTCAAAAGTGAAAAACACAGAGGCCTGTGTACCTACTTTTCTGTGGAGGTTGGGTGTAGAAGATTAGCATGGGTTAATTCAAAACCCTTCCGGAGAATCTGTCTGGCAAACTCCCATTACCCTCCTGGATAAGGCTCAAGCAACCCTCCTTTTGGAAGCTTTTTGTAACTGATTCTACCTCCCTGCTCACCATGCAGAAGAAGGCATTTTCTCCTCTATGTCCCCAGAGCCCTTGTCTGGCCCCCTGCCAGAGCACCTACCCTGCTGTCATAGCTTATTTCTACACCTGTCTCCTGCAACAGTCTAAGAGTCTCTCAGGATCAGGAACAGTGTGCCTGATCTTAGGATGCCTTGAGGTCCATGGTCTGAGAGATGGCAAGTGTCTTGCCCAGAGTCACATAACAGGACTGAGATTTATTTATTTATTTTTCATTATTATTTATTTGTTTTTTGGGGGGGAAGCTGGCTATATGGGGATCCAAACCCTCGACCTTGGTATTATCAGCACCACGCTCTACCAAATGAGCTAACTCGCCAGCCCAGGGCTGAGATTTAAACCCAGGTCTGTCTGACTCCAAAGCTTATGTTCTTTTCACTTTGTTACAGGACCTCCTGAAGATGAAGAAGTGACCTTGAGCATTCTGTGCTTAGCACTTGTGCAATCCTATAAAAGTTCAGAGGAAAGTATCAGAGTAGACCAGACAACTAGGAAAGGTTTCCTGAGAGAGGGAGGCCTTGAAGAATCTGAGGATTCAGATAAGAGAGGGAACACAGTACCATTTTAGGAGGGTGACAAAGTTGTAGTCAGAGACAGAATTAAGAGGAGTACAGGTTCCATACAGGAGAGGAAAGGGATTATAGCTGCCAGGATGAGAAATTGATTTCTTCATATAAGTCGTAATGACAACTACCTATCATAGAGCACCTACCATGTGCCTGTCTGGGTCTTTTATAGACGTTATCACTAATCCTCATGCTACCCCTATGAAGCAGGCGTTATTTTACATATAAAAAAACTGACACTTAGAGAGTTAAGGTAACACGTCCAAGGCAACACACCTAGAAGGTGGGACAGCTGGCATTCAAAACCAGGCTGGCCTGACCCTGAAGCTTGAAGTGCCCTTTCTATTACTCCATGCTGCCTCCTAAAGGGCCAGAGAACTTCCCACAAAATCAGCCTGATGCTGCTGCCTGAACATCCTCCCAGCTCAAATGGGGACTTCTGATCAACAGTAGCTGCCCTCTTTAGCTCTAAGCCTCTAAGACCTGGAGACCCTAAATCACTGTGGACTGAGCAATTTCAAAGAAAAGGCTTATATATGGACCTTGTGAGCATAGGATTGCCTCTATGTCTAAGCCTGCCTTGGATCTCACAGACAGAACCTCTCTCTACATCGCTGCAGCAAAGCTGATGGCAAGTACAGGCTAAGAAAGTTAAATGGGCAGGAAGTCAGGCACTCCTGCCTTCCATGAAACACTTTGGGGAGGTCAGCTGAGGTCAAAAGACTTTGGAAACGTTACTGGCAATAGCCCCTAGGACAAGAGAACAGGATCCTGCCTCTTGGTTGGCTGGTCACATACACAGGCAGACCAAGGGAGGTCAAGGGGGGAGGGAGGTCAGAAGCCAGCAGGCCTGCAGGCTCCTAGTGACAGTGACTTGTTCAGGTCTGGGAGGGAAAAATAACTGGTTAATGGTTTTAGCCCTTGAGGCTGGGAGGCTAGGGGTAGGGGTGTAAATGGATGCTGGCTAAAAAGGCAGGTGGAAGAAATATAAAGGTGGGGGCTAAGGGCATCTGTTCCAAGTCAACAGGCAGGAACCATGCCCCTGGAACGACTCAAAGGGCCACTCAAAGGGGTGAGGGTGGAGGGAGCTTCATAAAAGGCCCTAGTCTTTTCATTTCAAAGGTGTTCGATCTGGAAGGTTAGGGAGAGGGGCTCCCTACAGAGTGAATTCTCTGTCTGTTTGGGGTTGGGGATAAGCGGGCAATATAAACTACTGGACAATGGCTGGAAGTATTGATTGACTTTCAGGCACGGCAGAGAGAAACGCCTTGGTGAATGGTCCAATTCTTAGCTACAAATATCTCACCAGAGAGCTTTCCAAAGGACAAAATAAGAAGCATCCTACTTGGGGATGTTTTCTAAGTCTCTACTTCTAAGAGCAGTGAGTTCTCACTCCAAAAGCATCAGTCATTCTAGGCACTGTCACTGTATCCAAGGGTAGTCTTGCCCTTCACACTGTACATGACCAAGGGCAAGGCACATTCTGGCTGCTCTGGGGCAGACCCCCTGTAGGCTGGGGATATGGGCCAGGACTGGGTTTTATGCTAGCATGGATGTGGCTGAAGGAAGGTGGCAGGATTGGGGGTTTCTGGAAAGTTCCTCCAGCCTAACCACATCACAAGGGCTGGAAGATGACCCTGGGATATTGGGCTTGGGGAAGCAAAGGCTCTGGGACTGGAAGAACTTTGAAGACTGATTTTTGAAAAAGTGATTGGGTAGCAGATGACAGTTTGTAGAAGTTACAGAGAAGATCACAGCTCATTAAGATGTTTCAACCAGTCAGAGTAAAATGGAAAGGACTCCCTAGGGAAGAAGCAGTCTCTAACAGAATCCAAGAAAATGCCAGCCAGCTGGCTCTGGGACAGGTTTCTGCTGGCAGGGAGGCAGGCAATCAACAGAGCAGCCCACAGGACCTCTGAGGACCCTTCCATCTCTCAAGTTCTATGGAGAATAACCCCTGACAAGAACCCTGGAGCTAGCCCCAAGAGAGGGTTCCTGGCCCTCAGGAAGTGGCAAGGAGGACATGTAACAGTCACGTGCCATGTACTCATTAAGGGGCCTGGGTCCCACACATCCTGGCAAGATGGTTCCTCCCTATCCCAAAGAGAGGCTGGAGGGAAGGTGACTGCTTGGGAGGTGTCTGGCAGTTAACTCTGTACCAGACCTGGACAGGACCAGCTCAGCTTGAGTCTGGGGATGGTACATACTGTCTCTCCAATTAAACTGATGCTCTCCAAAGGTAGAGTATTCATAATTCAACAAGATATTTATCGAATGCTTACTAAGTGCCAAATACTTTGCTAGGTGCTGGGAACACCTAAACAAGTCAGCCATGGTTCTTGCCTTTAGGGAGCTCAGAGTGAAGTTAGGGAGAAGGCTATTGAACAAATAAAAACCATTTCAGATTGTGACAAGTGCAATGACAGAAAAGAATAGGGTGTCATGACCCAGAGTAATGGGAGGGGTCTAACTGAGACTGAGGTGAAGGTGTGATCAAGGAGGTGGTCTTTGAGACCTGCATTAGTAGAGATTTGAGGAGCATCTCCCTTGTTCCATTAGCCTTGCTGTGAAGGTCACAGGCAGTAGAGAGGACACTTTTGGGGAGAGCAACAATCAAGAAAACGCTTACAGCATATGTAGACAGGCAGGATGGCATGGATCATACCACACACGTAGGCAAAGAATACACATCCGTCACAGGAGGGCAAATCACATGTGCACACTACCACTCTCAGGAAGTGCAGCCACTTTCAAGGCATTTCCAGCTCTGGGAGGGTAACAGGGCTCTGGGTATGGCATTTCCAGATGGAATGGCTGCCTAGTACTCTCTCTCCCCCTGCCAACCCCACTTTTTCATCCACTCCCACTCTCACCTCCATCAAGCAGCTCCTTGACAGTGCGGTAGTCATCGGCAAGGACAGCATAGTGCAGGGCTGTGCAGCCCTTGAAGCTGGCGCGGTTGTTCAGCCGGTTGTTGAAATCATCCTCTCGGGTGACCAGGACTAGGGGGAGAACAACACAAATCCTTCTATTAGCAACAAATGCATGAGCCACCAATCTCACCTGCTTTCTCTTGGCATTTTAATTCACTCACTCACTCATCTACCTATTTAACTAAACAAAAAATGGCAACTACCATGTGCCTGGCCATCTGTGCTGGGCAAAGGAGGTAAAACAGGCCAGCTAAAACATAGCTCCACAAATGTTTACTGACATCTATTATGTATTAGGATTCATCTTGGGAACATGAAACAAATCAGGTACGACCCCTGACCTAATCTGATGAGGGAGGCAGACAATAAATACATATTTATAGTATTGTTTGAAGTAAATGCTATGTTAGAGGTTGATATAGGATATGTTAGAGGTTGACAACAGGATGATATAAGAAGCCACAGGAAAACTTAGGTCAACTTGGGCATGAAGTGAGAATCCCGGAAGATGGGAGTCTCAAAGGATGAAGAGGAGTTATCCGAGTGAAGAAAGGAAGTTGGGGTAGGACAGGGGAAGGGTGGAACAAGAGACAGAGGCTGTTCTTAGCAGAAGAACAGCACAGCTCTGAAGACTATAATCTAGTGAATAAGTTATTTTAATTTTTAAAGAGCTTTTTTAATTTATAAAAGCAATTAAATTTTTTGAAACCACAGAAGAGTGCTAAGAAGAAAAGGGACCAATATCTCAACATCAGAAATTACATTTAATGTTTTGGTATTAATCCTTCCAGGTTTCATACAAAATTGAGGTTTACTGTATATATAATTTTGTAATTGGCTTTTTTACCCTTAATACTGTAAACATTTTTTGAAAGGTAAGAAGAACAAGCATTTCATGTGATCAAAGAACCCAACCCCCCTAAGCTCACACTAGTGCTAATATTCAAAACTTTATCTCTCCAATTTTATATAAGATAACCTAAAAAGTTTGTCACTTTTTTTTTGGCAGCTGGCTAGTACGGGGATCTGAACCCATGACCATGGTGTTATAAGGCTGCACTCTAACCAACTAAGCTAACTGGCCAGCCCATCACTTTTACAAGACTTCCTGGGTTGGGTGAATACACACGTTGCTGTTCACCCAGGATAGTCCTGGTTTACACCTGTTCCAGTTTGGAACAATAAATTGGAAGGTTAGTCCACCTCTGGGGCTCTCCCTTGGGAAATGAGACCCTACAAAACAGTATCTATTCTGTTCAGGTGACGTGATTTCTTTCTGCATGTGGAAATTATCTGGGTAACTGTCTTATGTCCCCTCCTGAGCTGTTTGTTGGGGGTGGAATTTGGGGCCTGCTTACCTGTAACCCCCTTCTCCCCTAGCCCATGGCACAGGGCCTCCAAAGGGTAGGCTCCTCTTATCTCACACTGGATGAAGGAGTGTACAGGAGGTCAAAAGGTGACCTTGCGTAGGTAGTCAAAAGCACCAGACAATTCCTAAACCATTCTTTTCCAAGTGATCTTGGAATGGGGCCTCTGCATCCCCCCCTCCTGTAATACTGAACATCCTATTTAAAATTTCGAAAGGCAGAAGACTGTTGTGCTTCTTCCTAATATTACTAGATTTCATTTATTGACCTTCTTCTACTCTGTGCCTGACAGTCACTTCACACAACTGATCTTATTTAATTCTCATAACGACCTTACATAACAGGTATTATTCTCCCCATTTTACAGATGAGTAAACTGAAGCTCAGAGGTCACACAGCTAATAAGTGATTGAGTGAGGATTAGAACCCAGGTCTAATCTGAGTCCTTATTTTTTCCTTCCATCATATCATGCTTTAACTCATTTGCAAAATGAGGGAACCAGAGCCCAGAGAAAGGAGTAGAGCCCAGATGTTCTTGTCCCAGCCTTGACTCTCATTTTTCCCTGCTTGGGGGAACGTGCAAGCATACTCTCTGTGGAACTTGTCCTTAATAGAAAACGACCAGAGGTTTGTAGCTAGCACCCATATAAGCTAGCTTGGGTGGAAACATTTCAAATGCTTGGTCAAAATGAAGTTGGTGGAGTGTGTAGCTGGAGAACAGAACATACATACGTGGGGTTTATCGAATCAATGGTCAATCAGCTCTTCTATTCCAGACAGGGGCTCTGCAGACTGATGATCCCCCATCCCCACCCCCCAGTATTATCTCACCTTTCCTGGAGCAGGAAGAACAGGAGGAAGGCCTCTGAGAGCTAACATACAAGTCTCTTGTGCAATGGAATCTTACACTTTTCCCATCTGAGAGTCCTAAAGGACCTCTATCAGAGATTACTAACTCTTAGTCACAGTCTTATCAAATCATTCTAGATGATCTTGTTTCCAGCCCACTGCAGATTAGGAGAAGGAAATAAGGAGGCTGGAGAGGATACTTTAGAATCAAGCAGATTGATTACAATCAAGCACTGGCCAGGCAGGGAGGGAAAAGAACAGGACAATGAAAAGCTGAAAAGGAAATTCAGAGTACAGCACCTCAAAAGCCCCTAAGGGTATCACTGAACTGCCACATAGGACATTAACTGCTGGATATAATGATGGACCTGAGGAAAAGTAATAGTTGGCTCAAGAAAGCAAGAAGGGTATAATCCATTTTACAAAGACAACCCATCATTCATTCAACAAATGACATTTAATGAGTACCAATGCATGGTGGGAGCTTCTGGAGATATAATAATGAATAAGACATAGTTCCCGACTCTAAGAAGGTAAGAATCTAATGCAAGGATCATACCACTGAACAGACAAGTTAGAATAGTTTCACAAGTGCAATGATAATACACAGGGTGCTTACCATAAAAAAGCAGATGAACTCAAAGAACACAGCTGGGACTATTTCACTTCAAATGTCAGCAGAGTGCCAGCATCATAGACCAGCCAGTGAGGAACGTTCATGAAGAGGACTCTTGCTCACCTCTGAGGTCTCATCTCTCACCATGGCCTTCTTAATGCTCTTTCTTGCCTCTGAGCCTTTGTAAATACCATTCCACTGCCTGGAACATCTTCCCCTCTCCCACGCCTTCAGCTGGCTAACTCCAATTCATTTCTAGGCCTCTGATTAGAAGTCACTTCCTCCAGTGATTCCTTCTAAGTTTGAGGTAGTTATTGCTCCTAACAGCTCCCCTAGCACCTTAGATATCTCCCAGTAACAATATTTACTACATTCAAGTAAACAATCACCTGCTTATTTGACTATGTTTCCCCACTAGACCAAAAGCTCAGTGAGGAAAGGAAGTGTGACTGTCTTCTCCACTGTTGTACAGAGCCCAGTACAGTGTCTGGCTAGAAATACGTGTTTGACAAACACTTGTTGAATCAACATAATACAAACCAAGGCCCTAATATCATCTATGTTTTTGAAATAATAATAATAATAGGGCCGGCCCGTGGCTCACTCGGTAGAGTGCGGTGCTGATAACACCAAGGCCCCGGGTTCGGATCCCACATAGGGATGGCCGGTTCGCTCACTGGCTGAGCGTGGTGCTGACAACACTAAGTCAAGGGTTAATATCCCCTTACTGGTCATCTTTTTAAAAAAAAAAAAAAGAAAGAAAAGAAATAATAATAATAATAGCCAACAAGTATTAGTGAAGGCAGTAGAGTGTGACTGTTTTTTTTTTCTTTTGTAATTATTCCCTTAACAATACAGTATAACAACTGTTTATGTAGCATTTACATTGTATTAGGTATTATAAGTAATCTAGAGATGATTTAAGATAATCAGGAGGATGTGCATAGGTTATATGCAAATACTATGTTATTTTATTTATTTACTTATTTATTTTAAGATTTGCTTCTTTTTATTTATTTATTTATTTTCCGATATACAATGTGGTTGATTATTGTTGCCTATCACCGAAACCTCCCTCCCTCCTCCCTCTCCCCCCTCCCACCCAACAATGTCCTTTCTGTTTGCTTGTTGTATCAACTTCAAGGAATTGTAGTTGTTATATCTTCTTCGCCCGCCCCCCGTTTTTTTTTTGTGTGTGTGTGTGAATTTACTTAAGAGTGTGACTGTTAAATAGGTGAGCTCTGGAGCCAGACCACTTGTGTTTGAATCCCTGTTCTGAATTTACTGTGTAATCTTGGGCAATTTACCTAACCTCTCTGGGCCAAATTCTTTTATCTGTAAATGGAGATAATAACAGTAACCCCTTCGTGGGATGTTGTAAGGATTAAATGAGACACTGAATAATTGTACTTGGTAGAGTGCCTGGCAGATAGTACCTTTCAATAAATGTTAGCTATTATCCTTACTGTCTAGTCTTGTGCTTCCAAAAATGTATTCTCTCTGTGAAAAAAGGTTTCATTTTGGGAATTCTGCATACACTTTTCTTCCTAGAAAGGCACAGTGAGCATGAGAATGTAGTTCTGAGTTAAGAATTACCTATTTCGTTTGGTGTCACTCAGCAGTTTCTTGTCTGACAGCCTCTTTTCACCTAACCTTGTTAAAATCCTGCGGTATTGTGTCCTACAGAACACTCTTTGGAACTGAGTAGTGTGTTACAATCTGTAAAGCATTTTCATTTACTTATTTATTTCAGAATAACCCTGTGAGGTATAAGTTTACTCTCCCATTTTATAGATGAGGACATTGACATTCAGAAGGATGACACAATTACTTAGCAGTAAAGCTGGGACCCAGTCCAGTTCATCCGGGCCCATTTTATGCTCTTAGCATTAAGGTATTTCCCCACACCACCCAGAGTTAGAAGCCCTGTCCCATATCTTGCTGAAGCCCCCCACTCATTAGATCTCATACTCTTCTCTATCCACAAAAAGGGGCTGAATGGGGAAAGGAGGTAGGGGGAAGGGCAGCATGCACACACACCCCATCCTCACTGAGGAAGAGTAAGCAAACCCACAGAAGCTAAAGTGACTCATCCAATACTGTCTCGCCAGCTGGCCACCAAGGTGGTCTCCTGTGTTTACATCTGGTCCTCGGCCAGTGAACCGTCCCCTTTCCAACAAAGACATCTACCAGCCTGTCTCCAGCACAGAGTGAGACAGGCTCTGGCTCCTGCTTCCCCTCCTGGCAGTCATTCCTGTCTCCGCAGGGGGTCCAACACCCCTCTGACCGCAGGAAGAGTGACAGAAGCATCACTATGACATCCTTCTGCTCCCAACTCTGCCACTTGATGTCGAAAAGTCTATGCCTGTGTGCCATGGACAGGGTCAGTTCTGGGAGCTTGTGGCAGGTATGTGCCCAGATGTAAACTGCAGAATCTGCACTGCTGAGCAAATGCCAAGGAGTCAGCAGAGGTGGAAAGCAGTCCCTGAGGCCTTTCATGTAGCCCTGGCCACTCCCCAGAACTATGCAGACTGCAATGCAAAAACACTACCTCCCATGATGAGAAATAATGATTTAATAAAGTAAAGGCATCATACACTAAGGCATCATTTACTAAGTTCTTCTATCTGTAAAATGGGTATGATAAGCAATAATTTGAGAAATCCTGAATATGTAAATAGGAGAATCAACTCTGATAACAGGTTTTTTACAAAAAGTATTACAAACACTAATGGTGCTTTCTCCCTTGGGTTTAGGCACCAGGGACACAGAAATGAATCAGACATGGTTCCTGCTCTCCTGTCGCTAAGTCTACTGGGGGAGGCTTTGAAAAAAAGATATGAGAAGATGAGTGCTCCTATTTATTGCTCCCTTGTGCAGTGGAGAAGCAACCCTAGCTATGAGTCCCTCTCCCTCAGACTCAGCCTCTGCTGGCCATTCCCAGGAGCAGGTGCCATCTAATGTTACAGAGTGTCTAGCAGCACCTTTGCCTTTAAAGATGTGAGCATGGGGCCGGCCCGTGGCTCACTCAGGAGAGTGTGGTGCTGATAACACCAAGGCCGCGGGTTCGGATCCCATGTAGGGATGGCTGGTTAGCTCACTTTGGAGAGTGTGGTGCTGACAACACCAAGTCAAGGGTTAAGATCCCCTTAACCGGTCATCTTTAAAAAAAAAATAAAAAATAAAAAATAAAGATGTGAGCATGTCTCCGAGAGTGAAACTCTACAACTAATAAGACAAACATAAGAATAACCCCTTACATTTGTACAGCATTTTATAGTTTAGAGAGCACTTCAAGGTGATCACTCCCTCATCTTCATGACAACGCATGTAGGGCAGAGAGGTCAAGTACTATTATTGCCATTGAAAAGATGAGGAGACAGGCTTAAAGAGGTTAGGTGACCTGCTCAACTCACAATGCTAGTCCGAGATGGACTAAGACTAGACCCCAAGTTTGTCCGGCTCCAAGGCCTCTGCTCTATCCTCCATACTACACAGCTTCTGCCAATGCTCACAGACTCAAGCCTCACATAACTCCGAGTCAACTAATCTGACCTGAAGTTTAGGGACTAAGCCCAATTTTTATTGAATCTCCATAAAGAAGCCTCTGGACCCTCTGCTTCCTCCAGCCCAAGGCTCTCACCCTCAAGGCAAATTAGAACTTGGTGAGGCATCATTAGCATTACAGTTAGAATTAGAGCACCTGCCCCTTCTTGCCACTGCTCAGGTGCTCCACCTACAATGTGTGTTGGGGGGGGGAGGGTGTGGGGGGAGTTGTCTAAAACACACCAGAGAGGACTGAGATTTCCCAACTTGGAGAAGTTATTTCACCTCAACACTTTCATCCTTTCCACCACCAGAAAAAGTGCAGAGAGCTTCAGCATAGAGTATATTCCAATTAATTTTCTTCGGGGAATTCACACTATTAGTGAGGAATGGGGCCATTTTATGGTGTTTTATATATATTTCTTCACTAAATGCTTACTATAACCTGAGAGACAGCTGTCCTACTGCCAGTGGATCAGCAACCTCAGTGGGGGCTGTCAGTTCCACCTCTTGCACTTGTCTTCAGCCAGGGAGTGGGGCAGAGGGAGACTCCTTGTGCTGAGTCAAAATGAGACCATCCCCGGAGAAGGAAAGGCCCTTCATTTCCTTACACAGCCTTCCTGGAAGACTCTCCTCCCTCTCCAAATCTTACCTGTTCTTTAAAACCCAATTCAAGTCCTCCTCGTCCAGGAAGTTCTCTCCTCCCAGCTCTGCCCTGAATGCCAGTAACATTGATTTGTAGGTAGCCATTTAGCAGTCAATTATTTATTGTCCTACTATTATGCTTGTAATACTTTTTGGCGTTAAATTTTTCCCTTTTGTCCTGACTCCACAATTAGATCCTAGGCTCCCCATATATGACAATAACTAGTTCATAACATTTTCTGTCTTCCATATAGCATCAATTCAGTATTTCATGCAGCTTCAGAATGAGCTCACATGAACCTTCATCCATCCACCTACCCACCAGCACACTATTACTGAGCACCTATAGCACAGTAAGTGGTATGAGACAGACCACATGTCTGACGGGAGTGAAGATGGGCACATGTAATGTGGCCTGGGGAGGTATCTTCCAGAAGAACTGTCCTGAGGATGAGGGGGAGCTTGCCAGGTGGAGAGGGTAAGAAGGGCATTCAGGAGAGGAGTGGCATTTGCAAAGGCCAGAGAGTAAAGACTGCATTACCTATTCATTCAAGAAAACAGGAGTCCTTCAGTGAGGCATCCTTCACTGCATGCCAAGTTAAGGCGGGTAGAGCAGTGGACAGAGATGAGGTTGCCCAGGCAGGCAAAGGCCTGGTCCTGAGAGGGGTTTGGATTTTATCCTGAAAGCTATGAGCATGCAATGGTTTTTGTTAATGAATTAAGCAGTATGGGATCAGTGAGAACAATAGACCAGGAGACAAGAGAACTGGGTTCAAAACTGGCCCTTCCATTAACGTGATGTGTGACTCATTCCCCCTCAGATCCAAGTTCTCAGTTTTTATAGCAGAGTAGTTTTTCTACATAAGTGATTCTCAAGCTTTAGTGGCAACAGAATCACCTGGGTAACTGGTCAAAAAAACATTGATTCTTGGGCCCCCCACTTCAGCCATTCAGATTCAGTAGGCAGGGCCTGGGAATGTACATTTTAAAAGCTCATGGCGTTGCTCCTCAGAAAACACTCTGAGAAGCACTAGACTAGATGATCTCTCAGGGTCCTTCCTATCCTAATGTTCTTATATAGAACACAGGAAAGATACAAACTGGCCAATCCCACCTTCCACTTGTATGGTCCTACTCCAGGGAGGCCAAGGATGCCTTGGCACCAGAATGTTCTTCGCAAATAAAGAAGTCCCTAGTGCACCATGCACTGCGATGAGACCCCCACCCAATGTCTCACTCATAAGCCCCAAAAATTCCAGTTGGATTTTCTATATCACATATCCTAGTCTGTCTCCTCCCCCATCTACCAAACATTAAGTACTTTTTCGGGACTAGGCTATGAGGATAAAGAATGAGTCCTGTCCTTAAGAGCTTGTTAAAAGCTACAAATAATATCAGAATAATCTCTCTTTTACAGAGTATCTCTGAAAGGAAAGAATTCAGAATTCTGAGTCTGAGAGACTTCGATTCTAATCCTAGTGACTCGAAAATTACTTCATCTCCCTGGGCCTCAAATATCTCATTTGTAAAATGGAGACATTAATGCCAACCTTTCTGACTTCCCCCTTCCCTTTCATGGGGGTAGGAGAAGATAGGTTTGGGGTCCCTGTGGGAAGGCTGCCCTTGATGTGTCTCCAGTAGAATAAGTGCTGATCCAGTTGGCCTGGAACTTGAAGAAGACAGGTTGTTGACCCTGCCTGTGGCCCTACACAGTGAGTGTGGCATCCTCTATGGCCGAGGACCCCTTCTGTGGCCACAGAGCCCATGACTCACCTTCATATAATCAAATTCAAAAGGTAGGACAAGCTCTTAAGAATCTGTTACTGTTATCTACAGACTCATCGCAACTCTGAACCTCCTCTACTTCCCACCTCTCCTAACTCTGAGTAGTGACATGCTCACAGGTATCCAGATTCCTTCTGATTTGCCCGGTAATTGCCCTGAGCTCACCCTCTCCCCATTCTCCACCCCCTCACCCCCCCACCTCCCCAATCCTAACCACAGCCATATCCTTTCAGCTCCAGGGCTCTTCTGGGGCAGGGCTGGCAGCAAGAGGAAGGAGCCTGCCCTCTTTGCCTCTAAGCCAGCTACCTGGTTGGTCAAAGTTGGTCCCTCTGTGCTCCCCATCTCTATACCTGCCTGGCTCTCCTCTGCCTTTTCTTCAAGATGTTAAAAACTTGCAATAAAAAACAAATACAAAATGCTGTAATTAATAGCCAATTCCAAGCCAACCCAGCATCTCTACTAATAAACCTCAACACTTGCAAAAAAAACAATAAATTCTGCCCCTCTCTGGTTCTGAGGTGGTCTCTTTTATATACTCCATCTGTGTGTGTATGTATGTGGGTAAGTGTGTCTACATATATATTTATTTTCCTTTATTTCCCATCCAGGGAGGGGCAGAATAATGAACTGCGTGCGTCAGGGAAGATGAATCTGAGATACTAGGGAGCAGTGCAGTAAAAAGATTAAAGTGTTATTATTGTTGGGTTTTTTTCCCCCATGGTCCATTGTGACAGCTCGACCGTCATCTGTAAAAAATGTCTCAGCGAGAGATAATCATCGGAAACTCAATAAAGCGTCAGGGGGAGCCTCAGCCCCCATCAATCACTGGGTGCCTGGAAAATTTCAGCCCTCTGTCTCCCTTCCTGCTATCCATATAAATGTCTCTAATATATTTTGTGTGGTGTGTGGGACCCATCCCTGATTTGGAACTTTTGATGAAAAAATATTTATATACGAAATATGTAAATCAGTTAAAAAATCACAAAACTAGTTCTTTGCTGCCCGATCCCACTTATTTTTATAAATGCATCGAATTTATTCTTTTTAATAAAACATGTCAACTAGTCTATCTCCTTCTTCTAGGTTTGGAGGGCTAAAAGGATGGAAATAATTAACCTAACTGGTTGATACATTTAATCATGAAGTTGGCCAAAATGCCTGATGAAGTGACAGTGCACTGTCTGTCCTGGTGAGCCTATGGTGACTGGCAATGCTGAGAAATGACAAGTAGAACCACTGGTCCTGGAGGTGTGACAAGGCTCTAAGTGGGCCTGGATAAGGATGAGGAAGAGGCAGGGACATTATTAAAAATAATAACTTGCCCAAACAGCTTTTGGCCTGGCAGATTCCCAAGACTTTGGACAAGCCAGGCGTTCCGGGCTGACTAAGTATGGGGTATGCACAGGCTGATATGGTTGCTGGGTTCTATATGAGAGCAGGAGACAGTTCTGCTGGCATTTGGCATCATTGCTCTGCCTCAGTTTCCTTTATAGCCTACATCATAGGGTTGCTGTGAATACACAGTAAGTATTAAATGTTACTTGCTGCTGCTGCTGCTGCAGCTATTACAATTGTCGTCTCATTATCACCTCCCCTGCTTCTCCACCTCGGAAGGAATCAGTTCATGCAGCACTCTCTCCTCGAGGACCTTCGAGACTCCTCTGTCTAAAGGACAAAGTCCAAGCATCTTGGTCTGGCCCCAGTCTACTAATGCTGCATCTTTACTGTATGCTTCACCCTAACATGTTTACTTGCCAGTGTGAAACATTTTTGTCTCCCACCTCTGAGTGTTCTGGACAAAGCACACCCCTTTTCTACTCATACTCAACCTTTCTCTGAGCTCTGACAGTCCTTGTTCTATGTACCTGACTGGACCCTTGCCACATACTGTCTTGGTCATGTCTTCAATATTTATTATTAATTACTTTTCTTGCTAGCACCTTACATTTGCAAAATGCCTTGTATTTTCTGAGTGCTTTCATAAGTACTTCAATTTGATCCTTATAAGCCTACGGTGTAGGAAACATTATTCTCTACAGATTAGAGAACGAAGCTCAGAGATCAAAAGAATTGCCCAAGGTCACACAGTTAGGTAATGGTCAAGCCATTCCTTGGACTGTAAATAATATTTGGCTTTTTGATGATTTTTGCTGCCACAGAAAAGCATTTGGAAGGCTGTGTCAAAGACTCTAAATAAAGTTCCATAAGAGTTTGATGACAATAATGATAATAATACAGAAACAGAGGTTTACATTAATGGAATTCCTCCAATGTTCTAAGTTTTAGGTTAGAGATAAATACACTACCTCTAACTCTCCAATAACCTTTATTTTACAAATAAGGAGACAAAGCTTCTGAGAGGTATAGAGAATTGCTCTAGGTGTTGCAGCTATAAAGTGTTCTGCACACCCATGAGACCATGGCTTAAGCACACAGCTTCTCTAGGACTGAAGCTTACAGCGGCAAAGTAAGGTCTCTTCTAGGGAGGTGAAGGCCCAGGTGAGTTTTTAAGCACTTCAAGCACAAGACCACAAGGAACGCTTATAGTCTAGATCATGCTACTGAAAGAGATGGAGCCTGTTAGAAATGCAAAATCTAAGGTCTTACTCCTGACCTACTGAATCAGAATCTCTGCGGGTGGAGCCCAGGAATATGTGTTTCAATAAGCCCTCTAGGAAATTCTTATTTCCTTGGGAGCATTATTATTCTCATCTGAGTTTATGTTCTCCCCAAAGGCAGACATTCTCTCTGCTGTGCCTGGGTAGGGCTGGGCACGCAGCAGGTGTTGGCTGGTTAACTTATTATACTGAGTAAATAAGCTAGTCAGATGAGATGCTCCTTTACATGTCCTGGGGAGGAGGAGAAATATTAGAGAGCAGTTCCATTACCGCCAGCAGGGAGTCCTAGCCACCTCCTGAACTCCAGGGCACTTGTCCACTGGTTTGTGATGTTCCAACTTGTACCGTCCTGTCCCCCATCTGAAGACACAGAGATGGGGAGGTCAGCTGGAGCAGGCCAAGACCTGCAGCCCCTGATGCTATGGGAATGGGGCACTCGGGCTGGGGGAGTTGGCCCTGGCAGGTCCAGCCTGGCAAGCCAGGCCCTCAACCCCCAGAAGGGCCCTATGCCAACCCAGCTTCTGCACAACTTGTCTTTATTCAGCCACCACTTGGAGCTGAGAAGAGAAGCTAATTTATAGCCTGCTCTGGCCACGTTTCTGCCATGTTTTATTGTTTTAATTGTACATATGAGAGGCACTCAGAGTGCTCACTTGCATTTCTGACAGTCCCAGACACCCAATGTTTATAACAGTTACTTACAAGCAGCCAGCGGCATCCTCAGCTGGGCGACTTGTTTACTGTTACCACTGATTTATTGCCTCCTCCACCTGAGGAGGGGGCCCACTATGCATCAGCTAGCCACAAGTGGAACTCTCCTGGAGTGGGCATGGGTGGGGCTCAAGGCACTGAATGGAATGTGGTCAATATCAGGGAATGAATTGGCAGAGGAACAGCTATGATCCCCTTGCTCCCCTCCACATTCATCCCACCTGTGTGCCTCTGTTCAAGCTGTGTCCCCTAATTAGAATATCTTTTCTTTTTTCCCTTCCTATTCACCCTCCAAAGCCCAGTTCAAATCTCACTTCTTCTAAGTACATTACTTGCTCTGATGGTAAGCCTAGAGCTTCTAGAACCTTCAAAATCACATGGCTGACAGGGACCTTGGAGGCCATATAATCCAATGACCCAGGGCAAGAATCTCCTTTACAGAATCCCTGATGGGCAGACATCCAGCCTTGTCAGTACTTCTTGAGTGGTGAGTTGCTCAATATCTCCTAGGCAGGCTTCCTGCCTTTTACTGAGCCAAAAAGCCACCTCCACAGAGAAACTGTTCATTAAATGTCACTGTGCTTTAATTTACATATATATGATTATCTCTAATCATCCTAGCAACACTATAAGATACGTATTGTTATCCCTATCTAATAGATGAGAAAATTAAAATTCAAGAACTTTAAGTCACTGTTCAAGATCACATAGCTTTTAAGTGACAGAATTAGATGAACCATCACTGTGTGGTACTGAAGCTTGACCTTTCTCCAGGCCATTACTGTGCCTCTGAAGATGCCACTCTGAGGGCTGGAGACAACAGAAAAAACACTCAGGCTGAGAATTTTTCCATACCAAATACCCTATACCAGCAAGTCTGCCCTTTACACAGAAACCCCAACCTTGACAAGAGCAAAAAATACTATAATGTTCCCAGCTGAGCAGGCTTCCTGCTAGGAAGCAATGCTCACATGTACAAAAGGAGAAGGGTGTCACTAGGAATGCGACAAGAGATGACAAAATCTCAGTAAGGAGGGCAAAGAAGTTTCTTCTCTAGGTTGTCTGTTCTGAGCAGGCAGGACAGATACAAAACATCTCTGATACCTTTTCATTTCCTTGCCTGGATCCTCTCTCCTCCTCATACCTTAAATGCTGGTATCTGTGAGGGACTTGTCCTTCTACCCCCTTACTTTAAATCCTTTTCTTAGGCAATTTCAGTCATACCCATTGTTTTAACTCCCAAGAAAATGCTGGTGACTCCTAAATCCCTATCTCCTGCCAGAGTACTCCTTTGAGCTCCAGATCCACACATCCAACTGTTCACTCAAATCAGAAACTGAGTTGTCACCACTGGCATCTCCTTTTCCATCAATTCTTACATTTCACTGAGTACTCAACCTCCTCCTAATATTTTCCTAACCTATTTTTTTCCAATCCCAAAGATCACCTTTAGGAATCCCCAGAATCTTTAAGTGCATTGGAGGAGAGGAATATACCTTCTCATCAGATTCTCAAAGGGGTCCATCATCCCTAAAAAGTCAAGAAGCATTGCTAATCTCTCCCCTCCAATCCCTCTTCTATACTGTCAGAATGGTCCACCTAAAATGCAAATGTAATATTACCCTGCTTAAAATCCGTTAATGGCCTTCAGAATACAGTGTGAGCACCCTATAAGGTACTTCCTATGTATGAGTAACCTTCTTCCCTCTCCAGCCTTATTTGTTGGTGTTCTCCTCAAAACCATGGCAGATAATGCCACCTGCCATCACTACTATCCCCACCCCATGTCTCCGCATGCACTGTTCTCTCTGCCTCGAAGGTGCATCCTTTTTAGCCTGCCAGGCATCTTCAACTCATCCTTAAGAACCAATTCAAAGTCAGTTACCTTGTGACATTTCCCAGACACCAGCCTGCTCTCAGGTAGAGTCATCAGTACCTATATCAGCGCTGTCTACATCCTTTGTATTGCTACCTTTGCAATTATTACTCTATACTGTGATTCTTTGTTCACAGGCCTGTCTCTTTATTTGACTGGGATCACTGCTGAGGGGCTGGACGATGTACATTCATTTATATAATCCCAGCATCTAGCACAGTGCCTGACACTCAATAAATGCATACTGAATTATAAATAAATGAAACTAATAAACAATTACAACTGTAGAGCACTTTATAATTCACACATTTAATTTTTTTTTTTTTCCTTTTTGTCTTTTTTCGTGACCGGCAATGGATCACAACCCTCAGTGTTGCGCCCGTACCGGACTGGGACCGGCAACAGGATCGCAACCCTTGGTGTCGCGCCCGCACCTCGCTCAGCCAGTGAGCCACCGGTCTGTATGTGGGATCCGAACCCTCGGCGGGAGCGCCGCTGCGCTCCCAAGCGGCGCACTGTAGCAGTGCGCCACCGGGCCGGCCCCACACATTTAATATTTTACCTTTTGATTTTCTCACAACAATACTGATAAGGTAGACAAGGGATATATTACTGGGGGTTAGGGAGGTCTTGCCAAGGTCATAAACTACAATTCACCATTTTCCTTCAGTACTAAGTGCAGACCAAGGCCCACAATAATATCTATTAGAAATTTAGTGAACTTCATGGTCTTTGGCACCGCTTCTATGCTCCAACAGTGAAGAATTGTCCAAATTTCCTGAGCTTGTGACTTTCCTGTGAATTTGCCTGGATACACCCTGGGCAAGGGGCTTGCACCTCTTGTTCTACTCTACCTTTGTCACACATCCCCACAAGTCAGGTAACTTCCCATTAAAAAATTAATCCAATCCAAAGAAAAGAGGACCAAAAGATTCTTTTATTTCTGTCTACTTCATCAATGAGAATGACTCAGAGTTGGGTGCAGTGCCTTGCATACAGCAGGCTGTCAATGAACATTGGTTGAATGGGTAAAAGAATGAGGTATCCTTAAATGGAAAAAGGAAAGAAAAACATGATTAAAAAGGAGCTAAAGGCTTAGGCTAGTAGGGAGAGAAAAGATCCCTAAGGTGATTCTAAAGGATAGTAACTATTTAGTTTCTAAAGTCAGAAAGCAGAGCACACAAAATTGAAGAGCAGAGCACATACGAACAGATAGCCCCTGGAAAAAAGATGACCTGCCAGAAAACTGTTGCAGAGAAAGGAATTCTGGAATTTTTAAAAAAGGTGGAAAAAGATGTCTTGCAAACCCTGACAGTGAGTTTATCCTGACAAAATTCTAGAATGTATTTTTATTTTAATGGTTCTAAAACTTTTAGGTAATCACTGGGTACCAGTATGGGTTCCTGAAGAACAAGACATCAACATGCCAGAATAACCTGAACTCCTTTTTTTTTTTTTTTTTTTTTTTTTTCCGGTAAGGGGATTGCAACCCTTGGCTTGGTGTCGCCCGCACCGCGCTCAGCCAGTGAGTGCACCGGCCATCACTTATATAGGATCCGAACCCGTGGCGGGAGCGCTGCTGCGCAACCAAGCGCCGCACTCTCCCGAGTGCGCCACAGGGCCGGCCCCTGAACTCCTTTTGTTGAATGGGTTATTGGGCAAGAGAATAAGACAAATGCTAGCACATTTATATTTTAGCAAGAAATCAGAAAATCTCTTATAATTTTGTGAACAAAATAGAGGATAAAAAAGAATGAAGTTTGATGAATTTATAGCTATGAATGTTGAATAGTGCATCAAAACTGTCCTGATCATGTGCTCCAGGACTCTGTTTTATAAACATTTTAATCAAAGAAAATACATGATGGCAGAGATCTTGTCTATCTAACTAACTAGTGTCTAAAACAGTACTTGGTACGTACATATATGACCAGTAAATACTTTTGAATAAGTGAGTCCATAGAAAGCCTACTTATTAAATTTTCAAATCACACAAAATAAGAAGAGAAAGTTAATATTTTTATTTTTATTTCATGAGGGATATAATAGCTTTTTCCAATATTTTTGTTGTTTATCTATCTACTTACCTACCTAGAATGTAGGCTGGCTGGCATAAGAGTTAAAAAGAATTCAGAAGCTGACAAAAAAAAAGGAAAGAAAGAAAAGAAATTATGTAGAACAGGGTTGGCAAATTATAGCCCAGGGGCCAAATCCAGCCTGCTGCATATATCTGTAAGAAAAGTTTTACTGAAACACATCATATCCATGCCCTTCATTTGTGTACTGTCTGTGAGTGCTTCTGCACTACAATAGCCAATCTGAGTAGTCAGCCACAACCAAGACTGACTGGCCCATAAAACTTAAAATGATTACTGTCTGGCTCTTTCCAGAAAGTTTGCTGATCACTGATCTAGCATGTTGAATATGAGCACCAACCAGAGAGAACCATTAGAACACAAAGCTACAAAATTTGAATGCAGGCGGTGGAGACTGTTCTGACAGCAGAAGTTGGACTGGATGGCTCTGAGATTCTGTGAAATCATCAATGTTTACTGAGCCCTGCTAGAATCCTGAGAGCAGAGGAGAAGTCACTCAAAAGAATCCCCTCCCACCTACCTGGCTCTGTCTTCTCAGCAAATGCTCCTCTTTGCTTTTTGGTGAGAGCACCTGAACAGAAGAGAGAGCTGAGGGTTGCAATGCTATGTTTGCGTGAGAAGAGGACAGCACATAAGCTGAGTCCCCACGTGTCAGGCTGCAAAGTTTGGTACTCAAGAAATTCTCCTCTATTTGAAACATAAAGTGAACATAATTCCTCTGGCTCAGTGGGAACTCCAAGGAGGCACAGGTCATGGCCTGCACATGGAACTGTCAGCTGAGGAGGAGAGAAAAGACATATGGGCAGATGAGAGTTCAAATAACCATAGAAGAGGCCAAGATTTAGAGAACATTCAAAAGAGCAGCTGAGGGCAGGTTGCAATTATTGCCAAGGACAGGGAAGCCTTGGTGGATGATCTAGCCTCAGCAATGGAGCCTTGATAGAAAGACCAGGCATAGAGGGTAGAAAAGCAGGGGTTGGGCAACTTCGCCCTTCTTGGGAGCAGCAAAGCCCTCATACTCTTGGTCACTCCTCTTGTGCCACTGATTTGAGAAACCTCCTCTCTGAAGCAGAAATAACACCTTTGCTCTGGGCTACCACACATCCATGTCAGTCTGGCAGCCTCACTGATAGCTCTGAGGGCTGAACACATTGCTCCCCTTGGCTGAATCTCCCCCGGGGTCAATCTTCTGATCCTCCAGCAGTCAGCAAGGCTGTCTGTCCTTCTGGCATCATTTCCAACCCTGCTCAGCTGCCCTGCTGCTAGAAATGTCAGAAGAATCTGAGCCTCTGTGAACAATCCAAGACAAGGGGCAGGCAGTACAGACAGTTTAAACAAGCAAAAGCTCAAATGTGAAATATTCATTTCTATTTGCAGCCAAAGTAACCTGCTGCCTTAACCCCACTTTGCAAGAACTACTCACCAGAAGCAACACGAATTGTCTTGCCCAGGTACCCTCCAACAGACACGTGACACCACCTCTTTCTTCTGAAGTGCAAACAACCACCACACAACATCCCAGTGGAAGCACTGATAATGACCCTGCTTCACAAGCACAGACATCAAGGCACAGAGAAGGTCCACTGTTTGTCCTGGATCATATAGTAAGCTGAGGCCAGTCCCAGAGAAAGGATTGTATGTTACATATAGGAAAGGAAAAGAGACCTTGGAGGTTGAGGAAACCAGTGAGGCTGTTTTCTAGTTCTGTGGCAGGGACGGGGCAGGGTAAGTCTCCAGGAAGTAGAAGAGGAACAAATCCACATTCCATGCAGTTGCTTTAATTATTTTATTGAAACCTGCTCCATTGTCCACTCATCTGAGGCTCCATGGGCTGAGGCACTTTTAGGAGAACAGAGGTGAAATGAACCCCTCCTCCCCTCATTTAGGTCATGAAATCAGGCCTCTATTTCTTTCCCCAAGACTTCTGAAGTAACATAAACTATAGAGCCACAGGGACTGTGAAGAGCATCTGTTCCAAGTCCTTTGGGTTATCCATGAGTTCCCAGAGATAAGGGACTTGCAGGTTCTCACTGAATTGCTAGCAGAGCTGGCACAGAACAAGGCAGTGTGGAAGCCACAGGAGGGGAGCTCTCAGAGCAGCAGGGCAGCCCATGCTTACCTTCCAAAGAATGGATTCCCTGCTCCTTGGCGGTCTTATAAACACTACTGAAATCATCTCCAAGGTTTGGGTCAGCCCCAGCAGCAAGGAGGACCTGCACCACACTGGAAGAAATCAGAAGGACAGAAGTGTCAAAAGAAGGAGAGGCCCAGGAGGTAGAGACCCAGATCCAGAAGTGTGTTTGGGGACTGGGTCTGTCTCTGCCCATGTGAGTGATACAGTGGAAAGAACATGAACTCTGAGAGTACAAAATACAAATGTAAGAAAGCAGGCTTGGAAACTTATCAGCTGAGAAGCCTGGGAAAAGCCACTTAACAGCTTTCTAAAGCCCAGTTTCCACAACTATAAAATACAAATTGTTTATTCAGCAATTACTTATGAAATGCCTTCCAAGTTCTGGTCACTGTTCTAGGTGCTGAGGTCTTTGCTCTCAAGACAGTCTGCTGGAAAGGATAACAATTAAGCATAAAATTACAGCAAAGTGTGATAAAAGTTATGATGGGAGAAATACCATGCGCAGTAGGCGAACACGGGAGGGGATCAATAAAGGCCGCCAAGCAGAATGACAGCAACAAGGCAGAACAATAGGAATTTCAAGTGCTTCTCCCCCACTGAAGCATCAATTTTAACTATCCACATATGAAACTTCCTTCATAAGAGCTAAGGAAACCAGGTGAGAGATTTTAGCACCTGGACATAGCACAGAAATAAAGAAAAGACACACTGAAGAGGGTAGGAAGGACAGTTTTATATTACCCACATCAGCCCTCCCCCAACTCCAGGCAGTACAGTGTGGAGAGACATACCCTCCATGTGGGGGAAGGAGAAGGAAGTAAGCACTGGTCTTTGTCTTGGACTCAAAACCACGTCTGTCTCAGTAAAACCCAGTGGTGGGCAGGCCCCCCAGCCCCAGAATCCAGGCTGGTACTTGTGGACTGAACTTCCAGACCCCACCTAGGCTCCAGGTCTGCTAGGCAGACGTAGTCTCTGGGCCTGCTCCACAGCTAGGCCAACCTTAGTGACCCCAGACTCTGGGCTGGCTCCAGTGCCAGGCCAGCCCCCACAGACTTGGGGTCCAGGTCCACCCCGCAGACTCAATCTCCAGACCCAGGCTGGCCCCAGTGGCCTAGGGCTCTGGATGTCCCCAGCACTGGGTTAAGGGCAAAACTATTAAAAATAATAATAGCTACAATAATTAGTTAAGGGACACAAAAGAAAAAGATGTAAATTGTGACATCAAAAACACAAAATGGAGTGTGTATGTGGAATGAAAGTATAGTTTTTGTATGTGATCAAAGTTAGGTTATTCTCAGCTTAAAATAGCCTGTTATAACTATGAGATGTTTTATGTAAGCCTCATGGAAACCACAAAGCAAAAACCTATAGTAGATACACAAAAAACAAAAACTAAGAAATCAAAACATACCACTAAAGAAAATCACCTAATCACAAATGAAGACAGCAAGAGAGAAACAAAGAATCTACAAAACAACCAGAAAACAACAAATTGGCAGTAGTAAGTCCTTACCCCTCAGGAATTACCTTGAATGTAAATGGGTTAAATTCTCCAATCGAAAGACATAGAGTGACTGAATGGATTTAAAAAAAAAAAAAAAAGAAAAGAAAAGACCCAACTATATGCTGCCTGTAATAGAAACACTTCACCCGTAAGAACTCACATAGACTAAAAGTAAAGGGATGGAAAAAAGATATTCCATGCAAATGGAAACAAAAGGAAAGCAGGAGATAAAGCAGGAGATACTTAGATCAAATAGACACAGGTCAAAAACTGTAAAAGGAGATAAAGAAGGTCATTATATATGAAAAAGGGATCAATTCATCAAGAGGATATAACAATTGTAAATACAGAATATACTCATGTATGCCCCCAACATCAGAGCACCTAAACATATAAAACAACTATAACAGATGTGAAGAGAGAGGTAGACTGTAATACAATAACAATAGGCGACTTCAATTCCTCACTTTCAGTAACAGATAACCTAGAGAGAAAATCAATAAGGAAACATTTAAAGATGAACTAACACCATTGCTTCTCAAACTCTTCCAAAAAATTTAAGCAAAAATTCCAAACTCATTTTATGAGGCTAGCATTATCCTGCCATCAAAGTCAAACAAGAACACAACACGAAAAAAAAAAAAGGAAAAAAATTACAGGCCATTATCCCTGATGAACATAGATGCAAAAATCCTCAACAAAATACTAGTAAACTGAATTCAATAGCACATTAAAAAGATTATTCACCATGATCAAGTGGGATTTATCCCAGGGATACAAGAATGGTTCAACATATATAAATCTATAAATGTGATATACCACTTTAACAGAATAAAGGAAAAAACCCATATGGTCATCTGAACAGATGAAGGAAAAGCATTTGACAAAATTCAAAATCCTTTCACAATAAAAACTCTCAACAAATTAGGTATGGAAGGAATGTACCTCAACACAATAAAGTCCATAAATGACAAACCCACAGCTAACATCATACTAAGGTGAAAAGTTGAAAACTTTTCCTCTAAGATCAGGAACAAGACAAGGGTGCCCACTCTCACCACTTCTATTCAACAAAGTACTGGAAGTCCTAGCCAGAACAATTACGCAAGAGAAAGAAATAAAAGGTATCCAAATTGGAAAGAAAGAAGTTAACTGTCCCTGTTTTCAAACATTATGATCTAATATATAGAAAACCCTAAAGACTCCACAAAAAAACCCACAACCTGTTAGAACTCATAAAAAAATTTGATAAAGTTACAGGATTCAAAATCAATATACAAATATCAGCAGTATTTCAATACAGTAACAACCAACAATCTGAAAAAGAAATGAAGAAAATGATCCTACTTACATAGCTACAAATGAAAAACCAAAATTCTTAGGAACAAATTTAACCGAGGAAGTGAAAGATCCGTATGCTGAAAAGTATAAAACATTGATGAAATAAATTGAAGATAACACAAATAAGTGGAAATATCCAGTATTCATGGATTGGAACAATATATATTGTTAAAATGTCCACACTACGTAAAGTGATCTACAGATTCAATGCAATCTCTGTCAAAATTCTAATAACACTTTCCACAGAAACAGAAAAACAATCCTGAAATTTTCATGGAATCACAAAATACCCCAAAGAGCCAAAGCAATCTTGAGCAAAAAGAACGAAGCTGGAGGCATCACACTATCTGACTTCAAACTATACTACAAAGCTATAGTAATGAAAACAACATGTTACTGGCACAAAAGTAAACACAGAGACCAATGGAGCAGAAGAGAGAGCACAGAAATAAATCTATACAATTATGGTCAAGTGATTTTTTACAAAGACACCAAAAACACACAATGGGAAAAGGAAAGTCTCTTCAATAAATGGTGCTGGGAGGGGCCGGCCCGGTGGCGCACTGCTACAGTGCGCTGCTTGGGAGCACGGCGGCGCTCCCGCCGAGGGTTCAGATCCCACATACAGACCGGTTCCTGCTCACTGGCTGAGCGAGGTGCAGGCGCAACACCGAGGGTTGTGATCCCGTTGCCAGTCCCGGTCTGGTATGGGCGCGACACTGAGGGTTGCGATCCGTTGCCGGACACGAAAAAAGACAAAAAATAAAAAAAAATAAATGGTGCTGGGAAAACTGAGTGTCCACATGCAGAATGAAATTAGACCCTCATATTTCACACCATAAACAAAAATCAACTCAAAATGGATTAAAGACTTAAGCATGACATCTGAAACTATGAAACTACTAGAAGAAAACATAGGGAAAAAGCTCCATGACATTGGTTTGGGCAATGACTTTTTGAATATGTCCACAAAAGCAAAGGCAACGAAAGCAAAAACAGACAAATGGAATTACATCAAACTAAAAGGTTTCTGCAGAGCAAAGAAAACAATCAACAGAGTGAAAAGAAAACCCTATGAAATGGAAGAAAATATGAGTGTTTGCAAACCACACATCTCATAAGGGGTTAATATCCAAACTGTATAAGAAAGTCAAATAGCTCAATACAAAAAAAATAAATAACTTGATTAAAAAATGAGCAAAAGACCTGAATAGACATTTCTCAAAAGATGACATACAAATGGCCAACAGATATATGAAAAAATGCTCAACATCACTAATCATCAGGGAAATCCAAATTAAAACCATAATGAGATATCACCTCATACCTGTTAGAATGGCTGTTAACAAAAAGACAAAATATAACAAGTGTTAGTGAGGTTGTGGAGAAAAAGGGACCCTTGCACAGTGTGGGTGGGAATGTAAATTAGTAAGGCACTACGGAAAACAGTATGGAGATTCCTCCAAAAATTATAAATAAAACTACAATATGATCCAGTAATACCACTACTGTGTATATATCTTAAGGAAATAAAATCAGTATGTCGAAGAGATATCTGCACCCCCATGTTCACTACAGCACTATTCACAATAGCCGAGATATAGAATCAACCTAGTGTCCATCAACAGATGAATGGATAAAGAAATTATGGTATATATACACAATGGAATACTATTCCATCTTAAAAAAAGAAGGAAATCCTGTCATTTGTGGATGAACCTGGAGGACATTATGCTAAGTGAAATAAGCCTGGCACAGAAAGGCATAGATAGTAAGCTTTCAAATACATTATCTAATTATTGTAAATATTAAAAAGCCAAACTATAGGGGCCGGCCCGGTGGCGCACTGCTATAGTGCGCCGCTTGGGAAGTGCGGCGGCGCTCCCGCTGAGGGTTCGGATCCCACATACAGACCGGTTCCCGCTCACTGGCTGAGCGAGGCGCAGGAGCAGCACCGAGGGTTGCGATCCCGTTGCCGGTCCCGGTCCGGTACGGGGGCAACACTGAGGGTTGCGATCCGTTGCCGGACACGGAAAAAGACAAAAAAAAAAAAAAAAAAAAAAAAAAAAAAAAAAAAAAAAAAAGCCAAACTATAATTTCAGTTCCTCTTTTTTGTTAGTTTTTTAGTTTTTGTAACTAGTAGTGTTGATGGTTTTCCATATACCATCAGGTTTGAATATCATTGCCTTCAACAGGCACAGTATCTGGCTAAATTATTTGCTAAGTGGACAAATGATTTTCAATAACTTCAATGTATACAAACATATAGTCCTTGCAGGTAAGTTATAAAACTAGAATTCATCTCCCACATATCTGAGGTTCTTTTTTTTTTTTTTTTCCCTTTTTTTTGTCTTTTTTACTGACCGGTAATGGGATCGCAACCCTCGGTGTCGCGCCCGTACCGGGGACCGGCAACGGGATCGCAACCCTCGGTGTTGCGCCCGCACCGTGCTCAGCCAGTGAGCAGGAACCGGTCTCTACATGGGATCCGAACCCTCGGCGGGAGCGCTGCCGTGCTCCCAAGCGGCGCACTCTCCAGTGCGCCACCGGGCCGGCCCTATCTGAGGTTCGTTTACATCTGCTCTAATAAAGTTTGGTGAGTCTCCTGAATCTACTCACCTTACTGAAAAGGATTTTAAAAATTACCTTTCACAGATAATTTATCCAGAATATGGATTAAGATCTCAAAGAGAAATGAAATGAGAAGGGTCTCTAAACAGCTAAAATCCATGTTTAAAACTCATGATCTATTTCATACTAGAATCTGTCAGGTTCTTGCTTGGAGACTATTTACTTTTATAAAATAGTTCACACACAATTTGGATTATTCAAATAGTTTACACACAATTTGAGTTAAGACTGGCATCAGTCTTCCTGTTTCCCAGAAGGTTAAAAGCCAAGAAGGTACAAAAAGGCTGATATAGATAGGCAAATTAACTGAAGATAGCAAGAAACGATATCTGATAGGTTGTATAGCACAGAGGTTAAGAACACTGGCTGTAAAATCTGGAACAATCTGAGCATCAAAATGAATATGACAGTAATGGATTATAACCCATCATAATTATAATCATATTTATTGAGTACTGAGTAAAATAAAATGCCATGAGTCCACATTAAAATAAATTAATAAATAGGGGAGAAAGGAAAACTCTTCCTTATTATAGAATGACAACTAATAATTGTAAAAGGAATGATGAAACTAGAAAATCACCATTATGCAAGCTCTTATGGCTGTATTAATGCATGTAAAGTGCTTAGGACAGTACCTGACATATAATAACTACTCAACAGATGTTAGTTATTATTACTATGTACCTTACTCTGTGGTTGGGCTGTTGGGAAGTCAAGAGAAAAATAAACTAAGACACTTAAACGGGGAAGACAGCCTGGCATTTTATAATAAGCACAGAGAGACGTGGGTTCAAATCAAAGTTCCATCATTTACTGATTATGTGATCATGGACAAGTTACAATACCTCTGAACTTCCATTTCCTTACCAGAATAATGGAGATAATGATGCCTCCCTTGCAGGTTATGAGATAAGTATGTAAAACTCCATAGTTCCTGGCACATAAAAAAAGCTCCACAAATATAAGCTCTCTTCCCTTTGTCCATATAATCTTAGAAATAACAACATGAACCTGGGCTGTGGTGGGCACCAGATCTATACCTGACCACCCCCCAGGACACATGCCGGCACAGCTGTGTTAAGAATGCAGCTCTTCTATATTCTGCACAAGTTGATGTATTTTAAAGTCCAAGTGAGAATGGTTTGTCAATCTAAACTCAAAGGGACATAATTTGGTTAATCCTCAGCTGCTGTGTCCAATCACCATTCAATCACACCCCCTCTCATGGCAGACTGTCCCTCCAGGCAGCTAGTGTCACTAACTGTGCTACCTTGGCCTCTCCAGGTTCATCAGTATTGATTCCATCTGTCCAATTAGCAGGATACAGGACGTGTCCAAGCAACCATGTATGCTGCCCTCAGCCATGGAGGGCAGACAGTGGTCTAGCAGGATGGGGAGAAGAAAGTGACTGGGATTGGCCCTGAGGCTGCTAACCCAATCAAAAGAAATGGGCAATTCACTTCACAAACTTGGAGGCCAAAGAGGGTAAACATCCAAGACAGTGACTCATCCTGCAACCTCAGAAGATTCCCTTCACTTTTAATACAACTCAAAAGGCAGCAGCCCCTTTGTGGGGTATAGACAGGATTAAGGGAAGCAACACTGGTACCAAACACCTTGCTAGACGGCTGGTAGGCTTTTTGGCAAACAGCCATCACATACTTATAAAGCATCTAACCCAGAGCTCCAAAGGGGTCAGGCCCTTCTTGGAGAAGACAGCCTAGGTCAGGCAGATGGCTATATGAGTACAGTTTACCACTAGCTTTGATGATCAAAAGAACCTCACTGGAACTATGGGCTATAGCAGGCACAAAGAGGGTAGGGGGCTAGCCACATTAGAGAAAACTAAAGCGAGGTGGTAAGAGGTTTAGCAGTAGGCCAGGACCAGGGGGTGCCAAGAAGTTCACAGTCAAAATAGAACCAAGGGCCAGATACCAGGCAGCAGAGATTTATGAGGCAGAGAGTCAAAAGCCAGATCAGAGGTCAAGGGCTAGAGGGTAAGATAGAACAGTAGATTATAAACCAAGTAAGTATCTAGAAACCAAGTAATATACTGGTACCAGAAGTCAAGACAAGACAAAAGAAGTGGCATGCAGGAACTGCAGTGAGGAGACGTTGGAAATGTAATTTCTGCCTCTTTTGTTTTCTGCTGAGGCAGAAAAATCCCCAAACTCAGAACTGTATTTGGGAGAAGGTGAGTTACATGGGGAGATGATGAGTTAGCCCACCTTGCTGACAAGTGGAGTACAGGGCCAGCAATGAGAACAGAATCTGACGGCACAAAGCAGGCAGGCACTGCTATTGGAGGTGATTCAGCAAAGGACAACTGCAACCTCTCTTTTGTTCTGGCGCTAGCATACTGGCTGCTACGTTGTAGGTTTGGGTTTAGGTATTGTTGCCTTACATTTGAGTAGTTGGTACCAAATGGGCTATGATGGAGGGCTAGGCCTTCATGGTATTAATAGTTGGATTAAAGGAGGCAGAGTTCACCATTCCATTCAATTATGCTTTTCTATAACAAGAAACATCTCCACTCAAAGATACTACTCCACAGGCACTCACTGGGCAAAGGCTTGGGAATATCAGTAATTCTCAGTCAGCTCAGGATCTGGCCTCTAGTGTCTGTGGAAAGATACACCTAACAATGCCAGTATCAACCTCAAAGGCTAAAGATAATCTCCAGCCATCCTATTTGTCTTACTAATCTAGGCAAGCAGAGAGTGTCCATAGCACAAGAGGTGTGCTATATTGCGCCTCACTTCCCTATATTGACTCTCAGGTAGCTAACAGTTTGTAGGAGCATGCTGACTCAATTCAGGTTTTAATAGAAATGCTAGAATCAGGAAGTCCAGCAGAAAAATGAGGCAAGGATATGAAGAGTCAATTCCCTGAGGAGGAAACCAAAAGATTATTAAGTATAGAAAGAGATCCTCAAGCTCATTTGTTATTAGAGAAATGCAAATTAAAACAAGATACCACTTGAAATTCAACATATTGACAAAAGTTAGAAAGCAGAAAAAGTTGAAGTGTTGCTAAGGATGGGGATCTGGAACTCTTCATGCACTGTTGGGATACAGACTGGTGCAGCCATTCTGGAAGTGGATCTTGTGGTACCTGGTCAAATTAAACTACCTCCGTGCTTCCAAGTGTATATTTCCCAGAGAAACTCTCAGGCAGGCCCGTCAGAGGCAACACAGGAAACTGTCCATCACAGCATTCTGCAGCAGTGGGGAGTTGCAGACAATCAAGTGTCCATCACTTGGGGGATGGATGAGCTTTACATGTGGTAGCTATACACTCTGAAACATGATGCAGCAGTTAGAAACAACAAGCTGGGTATACGTACAGCAACACAGATGGATGTTTAAAAAAAAGGGTTGATACTCTTTCCCCTTCTATTTACACATTAATTGAACCTATTTGTTCCAAAAATTTATTCTTTCCAGGGAGTTCTTAATTACAGAACTTCTAATTCCTATCTAATCTAGTGATATTGGGGGCTGAAGAATTAAAGTCCCAATGAAAATAATGTACACCAAAGGCCATCAAACATGCCATTCCACCTGCTGTTCCCTGCTTCAACTAGTTAGTGCTCATCTTCCTTCAGAGCTCCTCGGTGACACTGTCCCCAACTCAACTGAGCCTTCTCTGACTCCCAGCCTGGGTCCAAGCCCTTCCTCTTTGTCTGCATGGCACCCAGTAGTCACCCCCATGGTAGGTGACCTTCATCATATTGTTATCATGATTGCCTGTTTTATTTGCCTTTCCCACCAGACTATGGGGCAAGGACAATGTCTCAATCTTATTTCCCAGCTCCTTGCCCAGTGCCTGGATCATAGCAAGTGGTCAATAGATGTTTTCTGAATGAGTGTATGAATAAATAAGTGAAAGATGAATAAATGAAATCATTATTTTATTTGATGGGAAATGGGAGCGAGAGGTGGAAAGCAACAGTCTCTGCCCAGCCTTCTCCCACCTGAAGGTCCAAACTAGGCTGCACGTAGTTTAGCTGTGGAAAACCTCCATCTTCCTCTCATGAGCACCAGGCCCTTCCTGGGCTACAGGAAATTCCCAGACAAAGCTAAAGAAATGAACAAGAGGGTGGTCCCTAAATGGCAGCTCCTGGGATTCATGGAATTCCCTGTGGAGCCACAGCCAAATTAATTTGCTGATCAGGCTGTAATTAGATTAGAAGTGGGAGCACATGTAGAAGGTTGGCTTTTGCATTTAGGGCAGTGGGGAGTCACAATGCACGTGAGGGCAGTTACATCGATTGAAGTAAGGCTATCTGCTCTCAGTGGCTGGAGGGGCTCGGGTCCTCACATTGTTTAGGGAAGAGTGAGGAAACCTGTAGTATGAGCTAGGCCAGGCGCATGTCAAAGATGGCTGGCGAGCAGCTGGAGTTGGTGAAGCAAGAAGGGCAGTGATCCCAGCTCCAGGTTATCCCCACACAATGTTGAGCTTCAGAAGAAGCTCCTTTGACTCCGCCTCCTCCTCACCCCCACATCTAAAGCATAGGGTCACTGTGATGAGTATCACAGGTCCCAAGAAGAAGACAAAGAATGACCTATTCTCAACCCAGTGTACACCTTGATGAGAGGGGAAGCAAAGAGGTCACGGTTCAGGAGGTTTGCTGGAAAATCAAATGAGCTGTGGTTCATTCAGTAACCTGGTCTATTGGCTGGTCAAAAAAGCCAGGTGGCCTGACCAAAGGTGCTAGCATGTGTTAAATCTAAGGTTCTATGGCATGGGGGCATGAGCTGGGGTTCGAGATGGCAGGGAGAACAGTTTTCTTTTCAAAGCCATCTTCCGGGGCCGGCCCGTGGCTCACTCGGTAGAGTGCGGTGCTGATAACACCAAGGCCACGGGTTCGGATCCTATATAGGGATGGCCGGTTTGCTCACTGGCTGAGCGTGGTGCTGACAACACCAAGCCAAGGGTTGAGATAGCGTGGTGCTGACAACACCAAGCCAAGGGTTGAGATAGCGTGGTGCTGACAACACCAAGCCAAGGGTTGAGATAGCGTGGTGCTGACAACACCAAGCCAAGGGTTGAGATCCCCTTACCGGTCATCTTTTTTAAAAAAAAAAAAAAAAAAAAAAAGCCATCTTCCTTAGGAAGTGAATTAAAAGTTAGGTAATAAGTTAGGTACCTATGCAAAAAATGTGTCCCAATTCCCTCAAATGAGGATGACAATCTTTTGTTTACTTACCTCAATGGGTAAAGATCAATAATCATAATAAAGTTGCCAGTGTGGTAGGCACTTTACATTCACTATTTCAGATCCTTATAACAACCTGCAATGAGGTGCCAGTCTCATTTTATAAATGAGTAAACTGAGGCTCAGCAAGATAACATGAATTATTAAGTACACAGATTAAATAAACACAGGAACCAAGATTCAAATCCAGCTCTGTCCGGGTCCAAAACTGGTGCACATTCCCCTAAACCACACTGACTGTCACCCACCTGACCATCCATTAATCTGTCTAACCATCCCATAGTTACTGAGTCCCTACTATGTACCAGGACCAGTGATGTTTTCAAATAATAGTTAAAGCAAGTGGGTCACAGCAGCTTGCTGGGATAAAAGGGAGTCTGACTGAGATAGAGAAGGGTCAAAAGGTAGGCCCAGAGAGAGGTGACATAATTAGGGGCAAGGCTCAAGGAAGGCATGGAATATTAAGCAGAGAGCTAAGGAATCAAGGTCACCCATAAAAGGGTTTCCAGGACAATCCCAATCTCACATCCTCAACCTAGTTCTAAATACACTTCCATGTCTTTCAATCTAGGGTTCATGACATAGTCACAAAACCTACGGGCGAACATGGTCAGGCCCTGGTAGTGAGGGCTTGTTATTGCACTATGAGCCATGACTAGGCTTCCTCTAGTCAAATGATCTGTAAGAGTATGTTGGGGCTGGTATATCTCTTACATATTGGGTGAAAATAACAACAATAAGAAAACCAGTAATATTAGTAACAGCAGTAGACAGCTACTGCATACTATGTGTACTTAGTGCACAGCATCATGCAGTTTTACATGCATTCTAATCTTCACAACCACCTTATGCTGAAGTAGGTGCTATTATTATACCTATTTTGCAGATGAGGAAGCTGAGAGTTAGTAAGAGGTAGAGCTTGGTTTTAAACTCAGGCAGTTTCATTCCAGGGCCTCTGTCCTTCACTACCATGTTATACACAGCTAGACTGTGCTCCCCCCTAAGCAGGGACTGTACCTTGACCATCTCTGTTTCCTCACATACAGGGCTTATATGGGGCAGTAAACACTTGTTGAATTAATTCGCAAAATTTGTTGAATTAATTCACAAGGCCAGAAGGGGCCTTGATGTTGCACTATAGACTCACACATTGAGTTTTTAGTCAGCTCTTAGGCTTTAATGAGTATTGCGAGGTATTGAACCTTGAATTTTACAGTTGGTTTTTGGTTTTAATGGTTGACTTACACATTCATCCCTATTAATTTTTATCAACACAGATTTAGCTATTGCTCTATCTAGCTCATTCAGTTCTTTTTTTTATGTCCCCAATTCTTTCGCCCAACATATTAGTACCTCTTCCAGCTTCATTTAATCTGCCAATTTGGTTGGCACTTATCAATGACCTCAATGAAATCAGTGATATAACTACCGATTGGGGCAGAGCCTTGTGGCTCACCACTTGAGTTTGCTCTCCAGTCTGATGTACACTCATATATAAACAACGAAGCAGGTCACTCACCAGTTATTAGTGTGACTGTACTATTTTCCACGTATTTTATTCATGTGGGTGTCATGAGAGACAGCCAAATACCTTGCTGAAACTCAGACACACCCACCATTATCTACTGCAGACCCCTGACCCACCAGCCGGGCAGCCCTATTAAAATAAGCAGCTTTGTGGCATAGCTGCTTTTAAAGAAGGTGTTTTTAAAGAAGAGGTGCAGGACTGGACCATATCATTCTCTAGAAATGGAACACCCTTTCACAAGCAGCTGAACTGATAAGCACTGAATAGTCTCCTGTCCCCAACTGACATTCTTCATGAAGATAGCATTGAACACAGAACCCTAAGATGGGATATAGCACTGAGCGGGGGGAGGGTACCCCGAGACTGTCATGTTAGGCAAATGAGTTGGCACTGCATTCCAGGGAGCAGTGTTTTGGGTTGTCTGAGGTCAAGACATTCATCTGCCAAACTAGAAACGGGTGCATGCTGGAATTGGAATATCATTACCATGAAACAGGATTATCTTGAGCAACGATTCCAAATGGGATTAGAAATGACTCTTTGTTACTCAGAGATAATCGGCCATAGCAGCAGCGGTGGGAGAAATGTCAAGCCCAGCACACTTTTCTCGGGGCATGGTGCTGGCATTCCAGGAGCCTGGCCAGCACCCTCACCCATCCTTCCTTGCTGGGAAACACAAGGCACTGTCCTGCATGGGGCAGGTGGCCACCTGGGACGAAAGCTGGCCCCACATCAAGGCACCATGCTCAAGAGTCCCATGTTCTAGGCCCAGCTTCCTAGATAAAAAGGATTGGAAAAAGAATTCTCAAAGCCCTACTGCTTTTGAGTCACCTATGAGATACTGATGAGAGACAGGTAACACCACCACCTTAATCAAAGGTTGGCTTGCCTGTGGGGCATTCATTAACCTTCTCCTGGGGTGACCCACAGCCAACAGCAGCAGTACCAGTAATAATAATAATGAAGGCACTACTACTACTACTACTATGCTACTATTAACTAAAGTAGTAAACCCTTACCAAGTGCTTACTATATGGCAGGTGCTGTTTTAAATACTTTACATATATTTACACATTTAAACCTCAAAACAGCCTTTTGAGGTAGATCCAATTATCCCCATTTTATGGCTGAGGAAATAATCATAGAAAAGTGAAGGAACCTGCCAAGGTATGTAACTAGAAAGAGGCAAATCTTGGACTTGAACACAGCTAGTCTTGAACACAGCTCTAGAGCCCACAATTGTTCCATATGCTAGACTAGACATAGCCAGAGAGGATCATGGTCTGTGCTAGTTGAGGTCTTTCACTCACACTCTCTGGTCCCCAGACCCTGCCAATTCCTCCTACTAGTTCTGGCACATCCTTACTTTCTCACCTCTGTGAGCCTATGCTCACAATGGTCCTTCTTCCATAAGCGCTGTCCCTCTACTCCCCTCCTTTACCAATCAAATCCTGTCCATTTTTCAAGGCCCAACTCCTCAAAAAGGGCTTCCTTTCCTGATGTCATCTTTACACAGCATGATCTCCCCCGCAGCACTCTCTGTGGTCTTCTCTGTGGTGCTGACTGACCACACTCTGCTTCATCCTGCAGTCAAAGCGGGACTGGTTTTATCCCTTTTCTGACTGTCAGTATTTTGAGGACAAGGAGTGGTTTGTTTGTGTTTAGAGTTCTCAAAATCATCTGGCACATAGTGGGTTATCAAGAATCCTGACTGAACTGACTTGACTCCCAGTCCTAACATTCACTGGTCCATCCCAGGGCCTTGCTTCTTGCCCCTTCCTTGCATAGGCAGTGTATTACAGTGGAAAGAAGAACAAGGGTTTGGGGTTCAGAGAGCTACTTCTTTCACTAACTGGACAAGCTTGGGCATCTCTGAGCTTCATTTTCAATATCTATAAAATAAGGATAAAAATCCTTCCTTTTCAAGATTGCCCTGAGGATTAGAGCCAAAGTGGGAAGTGCTTAATATGGGCCTACCACATAGAAGGCATCTGATCAATGATAGCCATCACCATCATCACTACAGTCAGATCAGACAGCACAAAACCTAGGCTCCTTGGGCAGAAGGAAGCACCACTCTGCAGCATGAAGCCAGGCCAAGAGTAGGCTGGGGACCCTGGGAAGAGACTCTATGCCTCTGAGGCAGGATAGGCCTCCATGTGGTCTGACTCCCAAAGGACCCACATTCAAGGACAGGTACAGGGGTGCTCTACCTGCTCTGCCTCTGGAGAGTCAGCAAGGAAGGAGAGCTTCTCACGGAGGCTGCCAGTGACCTAGCTGTGAGAGCAGCATCGGCTCGTTGCTCTAAGAACACCTGTGGATCTGTCATAGCCCACAAAGGCCTGTAAAATCTCTCCTGTAGGACAGCCATTTGGCTTAATCTGTTGGTTTCTAAAAGATAGGGTTTAATGCTCCCCCCCTGCCCCACAAGTAAGGTGTAAGGAAAACAAGCAAATGCTAAAAATAAATGACTACTGTGAGAAGGAATTAAATAGTCTTCAGCCAAGGATGGCAACATTTTAAAATTAACAAAGCCCAGGTACCACATCCAGGAAGGACTTGGCAAATGCGTGTTATCCACTCATTAGCTCAGTTCCTCAGGGACGCTGGCCAAGCAGGGAAGGCAGTGCCGGGAACCAGTACTTCCGATGCTGATGAAATGCACTCCAGGAGAGAGAAAAGGCAGGAGGAGGGAGGGAGACTCCTGTGGGGAATTTCAAACAGTTGTGCTGGTGCCTCATGCTCTGCCTTGAGGTTCTCACCTTCTCTGAGGCAGTGGCTTGCAAAAATGGCCACCAAGCCCAAGCAGACTCAAATCTGAATCTCCCCACTCCACCCTCTTCTTTCAGGATCTTTAGTTCTTGAAGCACACAATGGCCTCATTATATAGCTGGTCTCCCTGCATGGCAGTCCAGGGATAAGGAGCCCAAGAATGGTGTGGGAGAAGCAAACTCCCAGCCTTGTACCCCAAACTTTCTCCTTGCTAGAATAAAGAATCATATATGTACTTTGTGAATTTATATAAGCCCACTGTATACCACTTGTAAAGTGAATTTATCACTATTCATCAGTAATTATACTTCAAGACATCACTGATGGTGTAAATTCACAAATCTTCCTTCTCTACAAATAACCAGAATACATAGTACTCTAAGTGAGATACCATCAACAATAAGAATTCAAAACATTCCAGGTGACCATTAACAATATGAATTAATTTGACACTACAAACACAAATTCTCAGTATGCCACTGGTCACAATTAATAATGGAAATTGGAGAGGGATGACAGCTTTTTAAAAAGTCTGTTTATTGAAGTATCATTTACACATAGTAGAATTCATCCTTTTCAAGATGTATAATTTGATGAGTTTTGATAATTGTATACAATCATGTAACCACCACCATAATCAAGATATAGAATATTTCCATCACCCCAAAAGTTCCTTTATATCCTCCTCCCACTCCCAAACCCTGGCAACAACTAATCTGATTTCTGTCCCTAGAGTACTGCCTTTTCCAGAATGTCATATAAATGGAATTATACAGTAGGTAGCTTTTTGTGTTGGCTTTCACTTAGCATAAGCCTTTTAAGGTTTGTCCATGCTGTTGCATATATCAGTAGTTTGTTCTTTTTTGTTTTTTTACTGCTTAGTAGTAGTCCATTGTACAGATGCAACACGGTTTGTCCACTCACCAGTTGATGAACATCTGGGTTATTTCCAGATCTTGGCAATTATGAATAAAGTTACTATAAATATTTGCATACAGTTTTTTTTGCAGATGTGTGTTTTTATTTTTCTTGGACAAACACCTAGGGGGTGGTATTGCTGGGCTGTGTGGTAAAAGTATTCTTTACCTTTATAAGAAACTGACAAAGTGTTTTCCAGTGAGGCTATACCATTATGCATTCCTATCAGCAATGTATGACAATTGTTCTGCATCCTCACCAGGACTTAATATTATCAATTTTTAAAAATTTTAGCTATTGTAGTAGGTGTATAGTGGTATCTCGTTGTGATTTTAATTTGCATTTCTCTAGTGACTATCAATGGTGAGTGTCTTTTCATGTGCTCATTTGCCACCCATCTCTTTTGTTTTTCCCTAAGTTTTTGTTTGTTTGTTTGTTTTTTAATTTTGGTGGCTCTCTGGTACAGGGATTGAATTCTGGACCCTTGGTGTTATCAGCACTATACTCTAACCAACTGAGATAACTGGCCAGCCCCCTGCCATTCATCTCTTCTTTGGTGAAGTGTCTGCTTACACTGCTCAAATCTTTTGCCCACTTTTTAAAAACTGGATTGTTTGTTTTTTTATTATTGATTTGTAAGAGTTCTTTATATGTTCTGGATATTATTCCTTTATCAGAAATGTTTTGACAGCTTCTTTTTTGAGGAATTAGAAATGATAAGGATCTAAATCATACCATTTTTCTTCTAAACCACATCCCCTGCACATATACTCTGACAAAGAGAATAGAAAAGACTTAAATTTTCAATTTACAAATACCTTAGTGTGTTAGACAGAGGGTCAAGCAGTACTTGGTATCTGCTAAAACTTGTCAGACTATTTTTATCTCCACTACAAGCACCCAACCAACACTAACTAGGGGTTTAAGGAAAGCTACATCTGGAGAAATTACTGTCCTATAAATGGCTTTTGGCCTCCCAGGCTCTGCACCTCCCAAAGCCCTGTTCTGGTCCACCAGGCTCCTGGAATGGTCAACAGTCGTCACACTCCATTGCTGGCCATTGTCCACTGGGAAAGGTAGGAGGCTCCCAATCCATCCCTCAGTGAAAGAGCAAACAGTGGGGCCTGTGGCTGCTTGGACATCAAAGTTGAGCAAACAAGCCTGGCAGACCCTAACTCTCCGCCTACACACCCTGCAAATGCCATCTGAAGGAGCTTCCCCGAGGGGGTCATGACTTTCAGCTTGTCATAGCACACATCAAAGTTTGCACCACACACGAACTGGGTGCATGGGTTCGAATCAAGTCGCCCGAGAGCGGATACTCAGCCATTGTGTCCAGTTTTAATCCTGTGTTTTCCCAAGTAATTAAGCCTTCTTGCTTATGAACTTGTGACTAAGCAAAGCATCTCTGAGAGGTTGTAACATCAAAGTGCCTTCCACCGTCTGTCCGTGTTTGGTAAAATTGGATTTCTTTTCCTTCTTAAAGAAAAACTAATTGAATTTAGCTGAAGGCTGGGTATATTTGCACGAGCCGGTGAAGGCTGTGCTAAGTCACAGTGATCATCCTGGGACCCTGTGGCTTAGCCTTTAGCTGGGCTAGGTCAGAGTACAACATAGAATGAGGCACCCAGACTCAAGCTAAACAAGTGCCTTGTGGCATGAGGCTTATAGAGGGCTCACTATCCTTCTGGAGAAGGGGGCCAGACCCCAGTGACTGCTCCTTAAGTCAATACTACACCCAAGCCGTTACTAGGGCTGGCAAAAAGACTGTCCTAGTAGAATGTTGATAAATCTTTGGCAGAATGGCTACCGAAGACAATGGCCATCACATCACTCAAGTCCTTGATGTCAGTAGTCCAAGTAAGCTTCTTAAGGCAAAGGCTGTGACTGCTTATTTTCTGAATCCCCTCATAGCCTAGCACATCAGCACCACCTGACACAGTATAGTTTTAAAAAAAGGTTTGCTGGACACAGAAAATGATAATATAATGGAATGCCAGAACAAAGTTCTCTTCTGATGAACCAAACTCTTTTTGCCTTGCTTGTTAGGAAACTTCAATCTAAAATGACATTCAATTTCACTAATTTCCTAATTTACAGAGAGTACAGCATGGTCCCATTTATGTAAAATTATACACACACATATAAACATATATACAATGATCAATCTCTAGATAGAGGGAATTCAGGTTGACTGCTACTTTCTTCTCTATATTATTTTTACAAAAACAATAAACCTATTTTCAGAAAAGAAAATCTCTTGTTCAATCCTGATACAATTATCTTTCCTTTTACCAATATGATTTTTTATCTTAATCCAGTTTTAACTCCCTGGTGTATATTTATATTTGTATTTTAATTTAAGTCACCTCAAACCCTTTTTGGAACTAAAAAGAGGAAATACATTATAAATTAAGTTCCCCTGAATATTTTTTGAATTTAGCATGATAGCATTGCATCTCTTATTCAAAAGTAAATAAAATAATATATACAGAAATAAAAGTTCACAAGAAGGTAAGCTCCTTATGGACAGAGACTATTCTATCCTATATCCCTAAGGACATAACATTAAGCTGGTGTCTGAGGGTGAAAAGACTGGGCTACTTTCAGGATCTCTCTCTTGAGCTTATGGGCTGCCAACATTCTAAAGGAGGTGAAGGGTCTCTGCTTTCAGCCTAGAATCAAGGGATACTGTTTCTCTACCTTCCCTTCCTCCAAATCCAATTCAAAGGTGGCAGCACTTCGGGCCTGGCCAATATGATTCTAGAAGGATTCGGTGACTGATTATATGAAAATCAGCACACTTCTAATAAGGAGAAACTTACTGGCAGATTGTGCTGATATGGACATGATAATCCTTCAAGACTACTCACATGGCACCTTCCCAATGAGGCCTACTCACCCTGACCAATGTACTCCTGGTACTTCCCCTGCCCCCAGCCTTTTTTTGTGGCTGGCCAGTACAGGGACCCAAACCCTTGACCTTGGTGTTAAAATGCCACAATCTAACCAACTGAGTTAACCAGCTAGCCCTCCCTTTTTAACAACTTCTACTTTTCCTTTTTTCCATGGCACTTCCTACACTCTAATATATTATTTACTTTACTTATGCATTATACCATTTATTGTCTGTCCATGCCTCTCTCTACACAGGGACTACCACTAGTATAAAAGTAAGCTTTATGAGGGCAGGGTTCTTCGTTTATCATTGATGTTATGTCAAGTACCTAGAACAGTACCTGGCAAACAGTAGAGGCCACAAAAATTTCATGAAATGAATAAATAAATCCAGCCCGAGAGTATGCTATTTTCAATAAAAATCTGTCCTCCCTAGATACTGAAAGGAAGAGGAGGGCACAAAATGGAGGCTAAAAAACTAATAATTAGTCCTTGGAACCAAAGCAAGTAAATACAAGCCAACACTCTCACTTTGCTCAGCAAGCATCACTCATTTGCTAATGGCCCTGGATCAAGACAGAGCAATCAGTTAAACCAACAACTCATTAGATTCAGAGTGAAATGTCCCCAAAAGCACATCTACCAGCTCTTTGATCACTAATTGACAGTACTCTTAAGTATAGTGTTATTTCCTATCCAGTCTCAATCCTGAAAATACTACACATAGAAGGGAACACACCTCTTCCTTTTTCACCACCACTGGCTATTTTTTGCAGGTGGAAACACCTGCAAGCTTGGGGAAGAAGACTGGTGGGTGGGGTATCAGTAGTAGTATCACTGTAGTATCAGTGTTACAGAATAAACACATTTGTGTTTGTGTGTAGAAAGGTCTAATGTGGGCATCAGGGAATAACAACTCACCATTTATAACCTGTAGCACATATATTATCTTATTTGATTATCAAAAGAATATAGTGAGAATCTATTCTGGGGCCAGATGAAGTCCCCTCAAACCTCTGCTTCTGATATCACTGATTACTCTATACTATGTCTCTTACCTGCATTTCTTTTCCACATTAGACTGGGAACTCAAGGTCTCTGATTCTTCAAACACTAGCACAGGGCCCGGTCAGAGCAGAAATTTACTAAATGTTTGTAAAAATAAATTTCTGATGAAGAAACAGGGCGTCCATGGAGTTCTAAAATTCAACTAAGGGTCAGAACCAGGACTGGATTCCAGGTCTCTCAACTGCAAAGTCTACTTATATCAAAGTTTTTCTTTAAAGAATAAGTGCTTAGAGCTAAAGAAGGCAAATAAGGAAATTGAGTGACTGAGAATAAGTTCACAATAAAGCAGAGAAGAGAGATCTGAAGTACAGCTAAGTCAGCCAGTCTGAAACAGTACTATCCCTATACTATAAAATTCCAGTTTTGTTGCTTTCCTCCACATTATGACCCTTCCAAAGGTGGCCAGTACTGGCAGATAAAAGCCTTAAAGACCTGCTTGAAGAGAGAATTAGAATTGGTAACTCCAACTATCAACTTCAGTGACTGCCACTAAAGCAACCAGACTGCTTTCACTGAAAGTATCCCCTTTTGCTCTTATTTAACCAATTCTTTTGCACAGTCTAGCTAGAGTGAATGTACACTTCATCACAGTTCTTCCAGAGTTATACAGATTCCAGGGCAGAAATTAGAACTGGGATGGAAAGGCAGCATCTAGAACTACTAGAACCTGTCTAGGATCTGGCATAGGGAGGCACCAGCAAGATACAGAAAAAACACAGACTTTGCAGGCAGCCAGACCTGGTTATAAATCCTGTCCATGTCATTTTAGACAAATGACTTTACCTCTTTAGGCTTCAGTTTCCTCATATGTGAAATGAGCATAATAATATATATTTTGTGGGGTGATTGTAAGAGTTAGAAATAACTGTCCATACAAAGTGAACTGTCCATACAAAGTGGACTATTTCAATCTTCACACAATAGCTACAACCCTGGGGGAATGGGTGAGTGGGTAGGAAAATAGCAGAGCCTCCAGTGGCAGGGAAGGAAGGTTCCATCAGAACCTCCAAAAAAGCCCTTGCTGTGGACAAGGACTGCAGAATTCTCAACATGGATAGAGAGTGGATAAGGAGAACATGGTAAAAACTCACACATGTACACTTAACCATTTACAACAGGCTTTAAACATTTGGTTGCTACAATAGTGCAAATGACTTGCCTAAGATCATAAAGCCAATGAATGATGAAGCGGGATTCAAAGCCACACCTCTCCTCTCCATATCTACTATACAGTCCAATGCACCAAATGCAGTCCAGTACTTTGGACTGAATCCTCATCCCTGAGCTCTGGAGTAGACAGCAGGGGGCAGGCAAGGATGGGAGAATATTCAGGAATATAGTCTGCAGAGATCTGGCTACGGGAGCCTTGTGTGGAAGGAGATCTCTCACCTGTCATTTCGGTTGATGGCTGCCACCATGAGTGCTGTCCAGCCAAGTTTGTGCCTTGCATTGACATCTGCACCTTCTGACAAAAGCCTAAAAAGAGACAATAATATTTTCAGCGTATGGTTTATCGTTGACATAAGAATGGAAATAACCATAGAAGAAATGACATAGTCAATGAATAGCGAGGCTGGATGAGTCTGGAAATAGAGGCCTTTGAGAACTAAATCCCCAATCCCAGCTCCTCTGGTCACTCCCCTCACCAAGGCTTCCCCTACCCCTCTCTTTCTTCCTTTATATGAGTCTATTCCCTGTCGTTATCCTCCTGGCCTTCTGAGAAAAGAATGTGCCTTCCCTATCCTAACGCTCTCACTCCCTTGGTCCAGAATGCTCTCTCCCTGCCTCTTTGCCTATTTGAATACTACTCTCATGCTGTGTGATACAATCCTGGCTTGTGGACTCTCCTGAGAAGCCTTCCTGGACTCACCCAGTCAATGGATTGCTCTCTCTTCCTTAATTTCCCCAAACTGAGCACAGAATGCCTAATTTCACATCTTACCTAGGAAGTTCCCAGTTTATAAAATGATCACATTCCTGAAGTTTATCTGTATCGTAGCTATTTGGAAATTGGAAATTCTTCGACCCAAGGAAAAATGGAAAGAATGTTAGAAATGCTAAATTACGTTCCAAGCAGAGTCCACACGTATATGCTAGTACTTAGCTTATAGTAGGAGCTCAAAAATTGTGCAATAAATGAACAAATATAGGGTTTAAAATATACCACTAAAAGTCTGAATTCTTTGTAGGGTTCCAGGAGCAGGGGACCCTACAGTGTGGGGGTGGATAGAAAGAAGGGGAGCAAACAGAACCAACTCTTACTGAGCACTTTCTACAATCAGGAGCTGCCCTAGGTACTTCACATTCATGTGTTCATTGACTCTTCACACAACCTTAAAGAGCTGATGGTAATCTCCTCTCCTCATGGATGAGTTAACAGGCTCAGTGAGGTAAAACGAACTGCTTACGGTCACATAGCTAGTTAAGGGGTGGTGCAGTGACTGGAACCCAGGTCAATAATGACTCCAAACCCGGATTCCTCCTTACCTTACCACAGTTCCTCTAGATGAAACCTGGTTCCATGTAACATGATAGACAAAGACTAAATTGATCTCAGCCAATGAGTATGGCATGTGCTTGGTTCTCTGCTAATTCTGGATGGGGGTGAGAAAACACGGGGCTGCTCTAGGGAAGTACAATTTAGGGGAGGGAGGACTTGGCACAGCATGAAATGAGTCTATAGCTCCAGGAAATGGGGAGACCAAAAGTCGAGAGTATGATTTACCAACTAGGGAGGATCTCCTTATGAGAAAAGGGTGGAAGGGACTTGGGGGAACCGTCAGGCTGTCTACTCTTCAATGGGTTCTAGCTGAATGAGAACTGGGCAGAGTCCAAAGGCTTGGGTTTGAGTCCAAGCACAATTCTTATGCCATGATCTGTGGTAAATGTTCCTCCGGACCAAGCCAAATAAAATCTGTGCTGTTGAAGTAAGCAGGTAACTAAGGCTTGGGAGGATGATGAGAAACATCATGTACTTATTCACTCATTCAGCCATGATGTTGAGGTACCTTTTACTATGCTGATGCAGTGAATGAGACAGGCATTGTCAAAGCCTGAGGGCAGGAACAGACCCTAAGCACAGAACTACACACCCCAGGAGTACTATGAATGGGGACTACAGGTTGCAGGTGCACAGCAAGGGAACCTAACCCAGTCTCAGTGACCGGAAAGGCCTCTCTGAGGACGTGATAATAAAGAGGAGTTAGCCAGACAAAAGGGGGTGAGGGAGGGAAAGGAGTATTCCAGGCAGAGGTAAAAGCCTCTTTACCCAGAGGAGAAGCCACAAGATGTATGAGGCCCTGCAAGAGGTTTGGTATGACTGGGGCACAAAACATGAGGGGAAAGTGTGGAGAGAGTAAGTTGGGAAACTCTCCTTTCTCACCTCTAGTTTGGAAGATTTCTTCTGGTGAAAGTCTATGGCCTCTTACCACATACACTGTTAAACTTCTTTTATGCAGAAACAATTTTCTATGGCCAAGAATGTTAAAGAGGCTATAACCCTAAGGATGAATTTTCTGTGAGACAAAAATCTCTTTTTGTACAAAACCTCTTTCTCCTCATTTAGCAGGCCATGTGGTACAGTGGAGAGTACATGGTTCTGAAAGTTAACAGTCTGGAGTTCTGATCCTAATTGTGATTCTGATGGGATGGGCCTCACCTCTTTGGGCCTCAAGCCAGAAAGATAGAAAATCAGGAGAGGCTAAAGAAAATCAGAGGTTTCTAGGGAAAAGACTTGAACAGAGTCTTGAAGATCAGGAAGAGTTTGGAGAAGTGGGAGGAAGTGCACGCCAGTCAAGGCAAAAGGAACAGGATATGATTGTGAAGCAGGGAAAGAACATTCAGAGACCATCAGGCAGATCCATTTGGGCAACAGTTCACAGCAGAGAAAAAGACAACTGCTGAGGCATGCAGGGCCTACACAGGGCCTCAAATGTCAGAGGAGGGTGGCCAAGGCAGTAGGCATAACTTTTTTTGAGCTGAGGACTCTTGAGAATATGGTCAAATTTCTCTTCAGAAAAGTGCTGAGGAACACACACACAATTATTTATTTATTTATTTGCATACAATGTCCAGGGGTTCACAGCCCCTACGAAATCAATAAAGGACCCTAGGATAAAAACTCAGTCCAAACGGTTGACAGATACCTGGCATGCATGTTACTGTCTTGTATTCCTCCGCCTATGACAGATATCAAGAACCTCCCCCAGGAGCTCTTTCTGGTGGAGCCTTTTAAAGAGCCTCAGAATCCTCCTCAACACACGTTTCAATCAGCCACCATCAATCCACTGAAGATGGTAAAAGAGAGGAAACCTATTTACAATTCTTTAGCTTCTCACCAAAGACAGTGAGGTTGTCATTCAAGGTTTTGGGGCAAAAGAAACTATAAAATTAACCTAATAGCCTAAGCAGGCTGAATTTGAAAGGAGGGAGAGTCGAAAATGGGGATAAGGAGACCAGTCTGAAGCTGGCTGTAATACAAGCCCAGGGAAATGAACTAAGGCAGGGAAATGAGAAAGCAGTGCACGGCTAGGAGAAACTCAGCGTGGCCAGAATCCCTCATGCCTCCAGAGGACCAAGGCCCCTGTTCCCCTGCCTGGGCCCTGAAAATTCTGCAAGCAGCACTGCTCTAGACACAGGGTTGAAGAAAGATGATTGCGATACCGCCTCCTCCTGCCCCTTGAGGGCTGAATGTAATGTAACAAAAAGAAAAGGACAAATAAAGGACTTGGGAGTAAGTTAGACCTGGATTCCAATTCTGGTCCAGCTAGATTAACCCTGAGCAAATGAACTCTTTAATTTTCAGTTTTCTCACCTATATAATAAGGATAATAACCTTTAATTTGTAGGATCCTAGTGCTGTGCCTGGTATAGCGCAGGTATTCAATACTGGGTGGCCTCTGCCTGCCACCCTACCTTACTTCCATCACTTTGATGGAACAAAGTGTTCTGCTCTCAAGTTGGTAGTGACAGGCTGACCAACACCCAGGGATTCTAAGATGCAGTCACAGAGGATGATCTGCATAATTCAGCCAGGCTGGCTCTAGGCACTCCTTTGTTCATTTATCCAACAAACGTGCACACACCCATCTGTGCCTGGCCCCTTGCTGGCTTCTGAGGAGGAGAGAGAGAGAGAGGTCCTTGTTTTCCAGGACCTGAGTGAGGCAGGGTTTTCTCTCCTCTTCCCTCCCTCCTTCCTTCCTTCTTCTATATACACATATACATCTGTGTGTGTGTGTATGTCTGTGTGCATATATATGTATATAAAATTCTGTTTACTACTTTTTTCCACATCCCTCCCTCCTTCCTTCCTTCTTCTATATACACATATACATCTGTGTGTGTGTGTATGTCTATGTGCATATATATGTATATAAAATTCTGTTTACTACTTTTTTCCACAAATAATTGTTTTAAGATATGTTCAGATTGCTAAGTATACGATAACTCCATTGTTGTTAATTGCTGCATAATTCTCTGTGGCATACGTTTACCACATGTTCCCTCTCCATTCTCCCAGGGATACCCACCCAGGTAGCTTCCATCTCCCAGCCACCAAAGACAATGCTCAAAGAACATCCTCTCACATGTCCTCTTTTGGATCCATGTGAGCATTTCCCTGGGGCATGTACTCGGAGTGGGACCCCTGGGTCCGAGGGTATGCATGTGCTCAATTTGACTACATAGAACCAGGATCCTCTGCAGGATAGCTGCTCCATCAACCCTCCTAGCAGCAGGACAGGGGAGTTCCTGTGTAGCCCTCTCCCTGCCTCCACTTGGCAGTAGCCAGCTTCTTAATCACTGCCAATCTAATGGGTGTAAAGGCATAGTGTGTTATTGTTTTAATTTGCATGTCTCTGATCAACAATTTTGAGCTACTTGTTATACGCATGTTTGCATTTGGGGGTTTCTCTTTTCTGTACATTACAGGGTTTTCTTTTTTTTTTTTGTCTTTTTTTTTTTTTCGTGTCTGGCAACGGATCGCAACCCTCAGTGCCGCGCCCGCACTGGACCGGGACCGGCAACGGGATCGCAACCCCTGGTGCTGCACCTGCACCTCGCTCAGCCAGTGAGCGGGAACCGGTCTGTATGTGGGATCCGAACCCTCGGCGGGGGCGCCGCCACACTCCCAAGCGGCGCACTGTAGCAGTGCACCACCGGGCCGGCCCTACAGGGTTTTCTTTTTTTTTTTTGTCTTTTTTTTTTTTTTGTGTCTGGCAACGGATCGCAACCCCCAGGGCCGCGCCCGTACCGGACCGGGACCGGCAACGGGATCGCAACCCTCGGTGCTGCGCCCGCACCTCGCTCAGCCAGTGAGCGGGAACTGGTCTGTATGTGGGATCCGAACCCTCAGCGGGAGCGCCGCCACACTCCCAAGCGGCGCACTGTAGCAGTGCACCACCGGGCCGGCCCTACAGGGTTTTCTTTTAAGAAAAGGAACTGCTGGGAGAGGCAGCTTCTCTAAACTTGCTATCACTTCAGTGAAAGAACAAAGGGCAGAGTCAGGAGGCCTAGCTTCTAGTCTCAGCTCTGCCACATATTATCTCACTAAGCTTCAGTCTTAGGTTCACTGAGGACCACAATCCCTGCCAGCTTCACAGAAGTTTTAGGAGGTGGAACTGAAATATGAAGAAAAAGGCTCTACAAACCTGAGGGATCATTCATAGGAGGCAAACCTTGGTGTTCTTCAGTGAGACTCCAGCTTTTAAGCCCTGCCCAGCTACCTAACTGAACATCATTTTTTGCAGCCTCTTGGGGCTGAGGTGTAATGGAAAAAAGCAACAACTCAGGAGTTCAAAGGCTGTAATTCAGATTCTGACTCTGGGGATACTAACTCCTCTTATATGAGGCATTGTATGGACTTAAAGAGACACCACATGGTAGAAGTCCATAAGGAGAGGTGGCACCTGGTAAATCAAGGGAGGATCACAGCTAACTTCACCACCACCATAAGCAAACACAACCACAAATAACTTTTTCTCTTTCAGAGCTGGGTGGGCCCCTCCCATGCTTCCCCTCCATGCAGAGCAGCCCTCAAAGTTAAGTTTTCAGAACTGGGTCTCCTCCATTTCATTTTGTTGCTTTGCAAGTGAATGCCCAGCAGGCAGTCATTTCAAAGTCCTGGGCCAGCTACGGGGGGGAGGCTGCCTGCTGAGAGTGGCTGAAAGGGCTTCTGAGGCCCAAGAAAGCCACCCTTTGCTCTCCCCTGTGATTTTCACCAACGGACAAAATGCGGCAAGTGAATTAATCTCTTTTAAAAAGAGCAATGCTTGTGACAGAGCACGGTGTCTCGGAAAAGGTTAGGATTCCATCATCCCTGAGATGATGAGTAGAATGCTTAATGCAGGCTGCTAGTCAGGGCAGAGCACCTGTGTCGAGCACCTGTGTCCGGGGGCTGGGGAGAGGGGGCGGGCACTGCAGGCCTTTCTGGGCTCATTCCAGACTTGAGAAAGGCTTATTATCCCTAATGAACTAGGTCTCCTGTTTGGCAGAACAGCGGTGGGTGATACTAGCTGGGGATGGCCCAGGGTAGACAGAGAGGAGACCACTCTAGAAGCCCAGAGTTGAATCCTAGCTCTTGCACAACTCTCAGGCAGTAGAGTGTGGCAGAAAAATAAGTAAGAAAGACCTTGGTACAAATCAAGGCTCTGCCACTTAACTGGGTGAGAAGATGTGGATGAATGAATAACTTAGCCTCTATGAACCTCACGTGATGCCTTCATCTAAGTGATAGCTCCTGCCCTTTGAGCCTGTCTCTGTTAAAAATGGAGAGGACCCCACCAACCCTATCTATGTCATATAGGGGTGCCATGAAGAGATGAGAGAAAATATGTAAAAATACTTAGTATGCAGTGAAGTCCTATACAAACTGAAGAGCCTATGCCATTCTTATCATTTTCCAATTAGTGTCTACCCCATTTTAAAGAAGTAACAGAGTAAGCTAGGATGATATATGAAAGGAGTACACAGAACTTTGAACATAGTAAGTGTTCAAAATTATCTGTAGATAGATAAATAAACTGTCTAAAATCCTCAGGCAAGAGCAGTAGTGGGACAAGAAGGGTTCCCTAGCCCAAGAGCTGAAGATTACCACAGGAGAGGAACAGATCAAGGGGGCAAACAAAGCCTGCTCCCACCCCTCAGGGATCCAGGAGAGTCTAGCAGGCGAGAGGCCAGACAGGTAACAGTGATCACCTCTGACTGGGGAAGGGGAGATGAGAGCAACTTTTACTCTCTGCTGTGAACGGTTCTGTACTGTTTGAAGTTTTGTTACTTTTTTATAATGATGATCATACTATTATTTTTTTTAATAAAACTTTCTTAGGAAAAAAGATCCTGTACTTTCTTCCTTTAAGAAATCTTCCCCTAAGATGGCCTTGTTATCACCACAATCCCCTGTGCTAACCTGTATGTAACGTGGTTGTCATACTGTTCATGTGTCTAACTCCTATAGTAGTCAGTGTAAGCCTCTAGGAACGAGGACTTGTCTTCATCTCTCAGCTCCTGGTGCCATAGTAGCTGCAGAAGGGAGGGCTCAGGGTCTGAACGAATGAATATCTACAGCACTTACCTACATCAATGTCTCATCAAGCTTCTGTCTTGTATTGGAAGTTACCTGTTTCATAATTGTATGCTTCTCTTTTTCAAAGAATTTAGGCTCCTGTGTATAGTGGGAGGGTAGGGGTGCAGCTTCTCAGTCTCAGGGCTGAGGACATTTGTGGACACAGGCCTGAGGGTTGGAGGCCACAGATTCCAGTCATGACTCTATGGGTAACTAGCTGTGTGACCCTGGATAAATCTGTCTCTGTGGGCCTTATTTTCCTCTGCATTAAAGCAAGTGAGTTGAATAAAATGATTTCTGAAGTTCCTACTGGTTCTAAAATCTTACAATTCTAAATATGCATAGCATCAAAATGAAAATTGAAAAGTGGGTTTCTAGCAGACATGGCACTCACTAAGACTTCCAAAGAGAAGACAACTCTTCTGGCTTGCTGTTTGTAGGAGGGAGGGACAGAGTCTCAGACAGGAATATTAGGGCGGTTTTGAGTTATTCTGGATAACTAGCCCTTCCACTAATGGGAGCGAGGTACCACTTGATTTTCTTCCTCTTTCTTTATGACCAATCAATACAAAGCGGCTACCGAACTTCAATCATGCATTGTTCCAACTGATTTCCGGGTCCTTCCCATGAACAGGCCCTCAGCCACAGCTGGGGAGGGCCTGAAGGGCAGGGAACCCTGTACCACCTGCATCAGAGGCCTGGAAGCACTGAGCCATGCAGACCTAATCATGATCACTATCTGGGCAACAGGGCCCTGGCTGGAGCCCCACAGAAGGCCCTGTTTACAGTAATAACAGCACCAGGCCCTGCTGTCTGAGCAGAGGCAAGGTGCCTGGGGCTAGAATCCCCAGGCAGCCTCCATCTGCGCCTTATCTACCCAGCCACCCTGGGAGGGGTGGGGCAAAAGAGCAAGGGCTGCTCTCAGACCCCAGTCTGGGCTAGCAGACTTCGGGCAGAGTCCTCATGCTCTATCTCCACAGACACAAGCCCTCTCTGGCATCTTTTGCATTCGCTACTCAGACTGGGCACCCTCCTCCAAAGCCAAGCGCAGGACCCTTCCTCTGGAAAGTTCTCCAGATGCTCTCACTCCCAGTGAGACAGCCTGTCCAGCACCATGTCATACTCGAGCTACTCCAAAGGGAAACATGTGGACAGTGACAGCACAGAGGGACTGGCAGGTATGCAGCACCTGCTACAAATGCAGCACTGTGTAATGTGTCTGCATGCTTCATAACTGGTTATTTCCTATCATAGAAAAGTTTAAAATTTCTGAACTTAAAGAATGACCTGCAGAAATCAATCAGCAATCCTTCCATTTACACATACAGACATGTAGGTTCTGAAAACAACCCCCTTAGAAAAGAGTGACCAGAATAGGAGCCTGCCTCTGTCTCCTCCAGGCTTTGTGACTGTGGCAGGTCACGCTAACCTCAGTTATCTTAATCTTATCAGCCTGCCAGACCTACCTAACAAGGGTACTGAGATGACCAAAGGAAATAATGTATGTGAAAGTGCTTATATTTTCCAGATGTTAGTTGCTGTTATTATTTGTTCAAAGCTACACAGTGGAGGAGCTGAATCACAACCTTGATGAATACTTACTGAATTAACTGAGTAAAGTCCAACACTGGGTGACTATTTGTCCTGTGTCTTTTACAGAAATTTGGCACATATTAAACTGCATAGATTATTATTATTTTTTAACTTTTTATTATGAAATAATTTCAGACTTACAGAGCAGTTACAAAAATAGCACAAACCCCCTTCGTATATCCCTCATTCATATCCTCTTTACATTTTGCTTCATTTGCTTTCCCATTTCTTGTCTATTTTCTTCCTGAAATGTAAGAACTATTTTCAGACATTGTGCCCTTTTACCCCCAAATAATCCAGCATGTAAAAGAGTACTTCAAAAACTTCACGGAAAAATAGAATTAAAAGACAATATGAATCTTTCCATGAACTTTTTGAAGTACTCTCATATTTCCTAGCACAAGGACAATCTCTTACCAACCAATGATGAGCAAATTCAAAACATGTAAAATTGATGTACTATTTTTATCTAATATTTAGCCCATATTCAAATTTCTTTAATTATCCCAATATCCTTTACAGCAATTTCCTCCCTATGATCCAGATGCAAGCCAGGATCAATATCAGAATCAACACTGCATGTGTCTTCAGTTTCATCTAAACTAGTTCCTTAGCCTTTCTTTGATTTTTCATGGTATCAACATTTTTTGCAGAATATCCTTCAATTTAGACAGCCATTTTTTGAGGTACCACTTCCTACTATTTATCCATTCATTCCACAAACTTTCTGATGACAGGTTATTACAGGACTCTGAGAGGGGTGCTGAGGGTACTTTGATGAATTCTGCAGTATCCTTGCCTTCAAGGTGTCCATTGGACAGCTATACACCTGGCAAAAGGCTAAAATACAAATAAGAACCCTGGAGGAAGGTGCCAGTGAGTATAGGTTAGAGCAACAGAGCCATAAGGATTACTTCCTGGAGGCAGAGTGTACCAGAAGGGATGGGTAGAAGTATGTATTCTCCATATGATTTCCTGGGATTGTCTATGGCAAACATCTCTGCTTCCATGGCAATTCAACACTGCAAGGCCATGAAGGGAAGGCGGTGGCTCAGGGCACCTTCACTGGGGTGCCTCTGCTCAGGGCAATATGCATGTTCCAGAGAGTCAGCAGCTGCCTTGGTGACTTGGTGAAAAGAAGGAAAGGTAGCTCCAGGCAGCTGAGGTGTGGGAAAGGGCCATGGGTGCCACCTACTGGTCCAACAGCAGGAGTCTAGGCTGCTGCAGAGGGCCGCTGGGCAGATGGCTGCCAGGAAGCTTTGTCATACTATAACAGTGAGACACAGAAGTGGCTCAAACTTTTAAGCAGAGTTGACATATGAGCCACCACTACCAAGCTCCAGAACCCTATGAGATTTTCAGTAAAGAACAGACTGTGCAGAGCAGAGCCAACCATGATACCTGTCCTCCTGAAGGCGTCAGGGCAAAGGTTTGGGCTTCACTCATTCGACAAAACTCAAGTAACATCTCCAAGCCAGCCTCTGTGCTGGGCACTGGGGGTACCGAGATGAATCAGACATGGACCGTACCCAAAAGAGCTCTCAGTTTGAGCTGGGGGAGGGGAAATGAAACAATTAAATACACAAACAAGTGCTTCAAGTATCACAGATGCTCTGAGAGATATTTGTACAGGGCCAGAGAGCACAACAGCATGCTTGGCTCTTCATGCCTTGCAAAGCTTTTTTTTTTTTTTTTTTGCAGCTGGCCTGTACAGGGATCTGAACCCCTTGACCTTGGTGTTAATAACACTACATTCTAACCAACTGAACTAACCGGCCAGCCTGCCTTGCAAAGCTTTTGAATGATGTTCAAAAAAGCTCCCATTTCTTGAGCTGCCTACTATGGATCAGGCACTTGACATTTATGATCTCATTTGATCCTGTGTATTAGAGCAGAAGCCCAGATCGTACAAAGGGTAAGTGACTTGCTTAAGATCACATGGCCAGTAAGCAGCAGCTTGGGACGGGAACCCGTATTCTCTTTTTGGAAACACCCTATCTTCCAAGGCACACATCCCATCTTCTTCCCTTCCTACCCACATTTAGCATGGGTCAGCACACCATAGCTGACTGATGGAACTAACCAGCTGACAGAAAATGATAAGCAAGGAAAAGCCTTAATTGGAAAAGAAGTTACCTGAGGGATGGAGAATACTCTCTGATTAGTTTTGCTTACTAGAACTTTCTCCCTTGGAAGAGACTCTTCTAGTCTCAGGATGGGAAAGGCCCAACCCATCCCTTCTTTTTCATGGTAGTTTCCATAACACCACCACCACTTTCATATTCACAGGGCAATACAATGCCTTAAAGTCGCTTGCCTTTAAGTTAAAAAAAGCTTGGCAAACAAATGCAATCAAAATGTTACAGAGTACAGGAAGCTGTGGTTCTTAGTAGGCTGGGCTGACTGCAAATTTAACAATCTAGGAATGTAATGCAGCTGCCAAGAAAGCTAATGCAACCTCAGGCCATACTAACAGAAGCATAAAATCTCTAACAAGGGGGATGACAGCCCTGCTCCTCGCAATAATGGTCATGCCACACTGGAATGAGAGGGGCCACCAAAATTTTGTGGCCATTTCATTAGAAAATTACTAGGGTGAAGAGAAGACTTGAAACCACAGTTTAGGGAACAAGGCCTATGCAGCTGGGATCTCTGTCTCCTAATATTTAAAGGTCTGGAACAGGAAAGGGGAGCCATGTAGTCCTAGAGGACAGAGCTGGGGCCAAATTAGGGGAGCTACAGAGGAGGCTAACGTGTAATGACAGCCCACCATGAGTCAAGTGTTAAGCCAGGTGTTTTCACACCTATTACTTCAGAATTCATCACAAGATAAAATAGTTTTCTACAAATTACAAATCGTCCTTGCTTATATTACTCCAACTGCCTAGAAAGTCTTTCCACAAAGCTCCTTGTATCCAAATTCCACCTATCTCCAGGTCCAGCCTAAGGCCACCTTGTCTATGAAGCACTAACTTTTCATATGTACTAATTACAATTCTCTTACCAGACTACAAGTTCCTTGAAAGGCAGAGGTCATCATGATACATTTGTATTCTCCTCCTCAGTAACTAATGGGGCATATTGCTCATAATGGGCCTTTAAATGCCAAAAGAGATATACAAATGGCCAATAAGCCCTTAAAAAGATGCTCAACATCATTAGCCATGAGGGAAATGCAAATCAAAACCACAATGAGATACCACTTCACATACACTAGGATGGCTATAATGAAAAACACAAACAATAACAAGTGTTAGTGAGGAGGTGGAGAAACTGGGACACTCATATTCATGAGAATGTAAAATGGTATATACACAGCCACTTTGGAAAACAGTTTGAGAAACTGTCAAACTGTTTAACAAGAGTTACTATATGAGCCACTCCTAGGCATACACCCAAGAGACAGGAAAACATCCATTCACATTAAAATCTGTACACAAATGACCATGGCAGCATTATTCATAATAGCTAAAAAGTAAAAACACAAATCCATCAACTGACAAATAGATAAATAAAATACAGTATACCCAGACATGGAATATTATTTAGCCATAAAAAGGCATGAAGTACAGATAACATGCTACAGATAACATGTATGAACTGTGAAAACTTTATACTAAGCAAAATAAACCACACATAGAAGAGCATGTATGGCGATTCCACTCATACAAAATGTCCAGAATAGGCAAATCCATAGACAGACTAGATCAGTGGTTGCCAGGGTCTGACTGTAGGGGAGAATGTGGAGTGACTCTTAATGGGACCAGGTTTTTTTTTTTTTTTGGGGGGGGGGGGGTTGATGGAAATGTTCCGGAATTAGACAGTGATGCTGGTTGCACAATCTTATAAATGTACTAAAATCCACTGCATTGTACACTTTACAAGAGTGAATTTTATGGTACATAAATTATATCTCAAAAGAAAGAATAAATAAATAAATGAAAGTTCAATCAGAATCAACTTATCCTTCAGAGGTAGAGTGCACCTCATACTTAGAGGTGCCCAATGAGAGCTGGATGTTGACCATCAGAAAAGCTTTAGCTTCTTAGAGAGAGGGGAACTGAATATTGGAGATGAAATGAGGCTAGAGACAAAAGTGCCTGGGATCCTGTCTGACCCATGTAGGGCTGTTACTGAGCCCTGGATCTGCCCTGAGAAGGATCCTGCCCCACCTGCTGGACTGTGAGCCCTTGAGAATTTCAGGGGCCTCCCGCAATTGTTTGTGCTTTACATCCTGTCCTTGCTCACTGTCCATCTGCAAAGGCTGGTCAAACACACCGACTTCCCAGGAGGCCTGGGTGCTATCACCCCAAACAAAAGGGCATTGAGATGGAAGCCTCAGCCCAGCCTTAGAGAGGATTCTTATGCAGCCTTCCTGGGCCTCCCATCCACATGAATGGTGAATCCTAGAGACCAGTCAGCCTGCCCAGCTGCTGCCTAGGGCTGTGCTCTCCTGCTGGGTAGCCTTTGGAGAATAAATAGGGTTTCAATCAACCAATCAATCAACGGACCAGATTCTCTACCGGTACTCTGTGCCTTCTGAGTATCCAGCCGGTCCTGTGTGACTTGCTATGATAGAGGCACGAGAAGGAGGTGCCATCCATGTTGCTGTGACGGGACTCACAGCCTAGGTGAGGAGAAATATGCATGAAGCAACTGGGAAGAAAGGCAAGGAGGTGAACCACTAAACATGATACTGTATGGCTCAGACTTTAAGGCCTGTGGGAATTTTGAAAAGAAAGATCAACATGGGCTAGAACAAGCAGTGAACTGCAGTGAGAAAAGCATACACTGTGGGCCTCGGTTTAAATCACAGCTCTACTACTTACTAGCCATGAGGCCAAAGGTAGATACTAGATCTGCCTGAGTGTCAGGTTTTCTCATCTGGGAAAGACATAACACAACCTGTTCTGTGATACTGTGGCAAGGAATAAAGATAATACATATACAGTATCTAGTACTCTGCCCCACATAGAGTGGATAATTAATAAATGACAGCTATTATTAGTCAGGGTGAGCTTTCTGGAAGAGGAAGGGCTTGAGGTGGGCAATGAAGCACACAGGATCTAGACAGACAGCAGGATAGGGCTGGGTTGGAAGCACTGTAAAGGCTCATATGTAGGAATGAGGGAAGTGTACGTTTGAGACAGTGAAAAGCCAAGTCTGATCAGAACAAGGGTTCTTCCTGGGAGAGAAAAAAGGCCATGCTTGGCTGGTGGGAGTGGGGGGTGGGGATAAGTCAGTGAGAAGCAGAGTTTAGGTGAAGATAGATAAGGAGTCTGGATTTGACAGTTTGTCTTTATGAACTTTGCGGATTCCCAATAAGCCAGGCAGAAATGGTTCTCCCTTTAGCTAGAAATGTCTCACTGAGCCTGCAAGATTGCTAAGAGAAAACTGGGACCGTGGCAAGCGTCTCTTCTACTTCAAGCCTCACACCCTACTCATCTGTAAAATGAAGTGGTAGGCCACTTCCCAAGTGGGCAACTGTGGGCAAATTATTTAAGCAATCTGAAATTCTGTTTCATCATTTGTGAAATGGGGCTTTCAACTTGCACAGTTTTTGTAAGGATTTAGTGATTAAAGCCTCACGTAATACCTTGACACAAAAAAGACATTCAATAAACATCAGTCACTATTGGTAATATTAACATTATTACAATTACTAAAATAGTTTCACAATTGTTATTAAATTATTTCATAACATCTTTGTTATATATATAAATAATACACATAAAATTGAATTATAAGATAATATAAATATGACCAAGGTCAAGGATTCAGAACCCCATACTGGCCAGCTGCCAAAAGTAAAAAAAAAGTAATATGAATCCTTCCATGAACTTTTTGAAGATCACTTGTATATACGGGTCCTTAAAAACAAAAAAGTGGTAAAACTAAGCATGACAGCTATGTGTGAGTTTTTTTGCTCACCCTATTTATCTTATGTTCATTAGTCTGGGAATCTCTAAATGCACACACTAAGAGCTTAAGAAAAATATAAGGAGTAAAAATCCAGAAAATTCTGTCCATTACCTTAATTTATTTTGTTAATCGAGGTGAGGAGGGGAACCATATTCAAAACAACACCTACTCTGCACTGAGCACTCACTATGTGCTAGGCATAGCACTAAGTGGCTTACATGCATTTTCTCATTTAATTCTCCCAGCAATGGTGTGAAGTAGGTCATCTATCATCCCTGCTTTGCAGATGCAGACTGTAAGATGCAGGCAACTTCTCCAAGGTCACAGAGGTAATAAATGGCACAGCTTGGGACTCAAACCTTGTTTCCCACACTCCAAAGTACTTACCACTGATTCCTGCCAATGATATGAAAGCCACTTAGGCAGATCCATTGACAGAATCACAAGGAGAGGATCACTGAATACCTTAGGACAACTTTGGGCCTAGGACCCCTGCCCAGAAGGGAGGAGAATGAAGGAAGCAGGGTAGAGAAGGGCCTCAGAGTTCAGAAGTAAGATTTTTTGAGAAGGCTTTTCAAACAGGACAGGAGCAGAACAGGACCTGTGAGGCAAGCAGCATAAGTGAATAGTGTAAGCCTAGTAGTACATTAGCTTGACTGTACTCAGTATTCTTGGACTTCTCTCTGTTCCTCAGTTTCCAGGAAAAATCCTTGGAAATAAATTCCATTGGTCCCAGCCTTGCCAACAGGATTTCCATTACAGCCATGATTGAGCTGAGACTTCAGAGGAGCAGCAGCACTTGGGCCACAGCAGTGGGGGCAGGAAGACAGCCTGACAACTGCCCCTGCTGCTAGGCCCTGGGGGATTGCACATTTGTGTATTACACTGCCTTGAGGGGCTGGACCATGCCCAAGAAGATGCCTGGCACACACAAACAGGTAGGCACTCAAACCGGTTCCTGATGTTTCTCAGCAACTGCAATGGTTGCTGACCATATCAGTCCCCTCCCAATTCCAACTCAGCAGCCACCACTGTGAGAATAAAGACAAAGCTCCTTCACATGGCCACTGATGCCCTATAGCCTCGGCTTATTCTAGGCTCCTGGCACCTTTTCTCTAGCTGCAGTCCCATCTTCACTTTTCACATTTTCAGGTCTTCACACTTGCCATGCTTCTTCCTCCCAGAGGATTTTAGCAAATTAAAGTTCCTTCTGACAGGAAACCTCCTCTCACCCTTCTTCATCTAGGTAACTCTTCCTCATCCTTCACTTCGGAGCTCAAGCTTCCTCTGGGGAGCTTTCCTTTCCAAGGGGAAATCTCGCTGTCTCAGGCTCTCATGATTCTTTGTACCACTCCCTTGCAGCATTTGTCACACTTGCAATTTCACATTTGTAGAATTAATGTCTGACTAGGCTTTAAGCTCCACCAGGCAAAGCCTGTACATACTTTTGGCTGACCACTGATCCACCTAGCACAGTGCCACACATACCAGATGCTATCTGCTGAATGAAGAAATGACTGAATGACTTCATTTTTACTTGTTTTTCCAAAGAGAGGTCAGTCCTTTGAAACCTATTTACAGGTTTATTATAACTATAATAACTACTAAAATTTGCTTAACCCTAGCATTTACAAAACACTTTCAACAATGTTCAATAAGTATTTGCTAAGTATTTACATGCACAGTGATGGTCTGCTGCCTTCCAAAACTCATGATATCATGAGAGAGAGACAAGGAAACATAATCTAGCCCAACAGAGGGTGATAAGTACTCTCACAGAGCAAGTACAGGGTGCTATGAGAACTCACTGGTACTTGGAGAATCAGGGAAGGAAGATGTGACAGTGATGACCCAAAGGATGAGTAATTTTCCAGACAACAAGGGTTCACCTGCCTGGAACTCTCACGAGATCCTGGGAGGGTGATCAGACAGGTATCATCAAAGATATTTTACAGTCAAGGACACTGAGGAAGTTAAGAGACTGGCCCAAGGCCACACAGCCAAAAGGCAGCAGGACCAAGACTAGGGGGTCAGTCTTGAAACTCTGGGCTCTGTTCTGTGACATTCCCCGCCTCCCCTGTCACCCCGCCAAGCCACTGCAGAAGGCCCTGGCTGTTCTCTGCTCATGGACTTGGCCAAATGCCTGACTCTGCTGGGCTTCTGGACAGGTGGCTGGCTGCTTACACAACTCACCTATCCACGAAGTTCAGGAAAAGCTGCTAATCCAATCTCCCCTAATTACCTTCCATCATCAGGGAGCAAGCAAGCACAGACTCAGCAGATCACATACCTCAGAAAAGAAGCCAGGCCCTGGGCCACTCTACAAAACTGCTTGCTGGGTAAAGGTCCTTGAGCAACTCTGGAGTTTCAATGTGTGACCTAGACCCTTCCAGAGGAACTCAGCGTTCTCTGCAGGGCTTAACACGAAACAGTATTTAAAAGTTCTCAGTGGAGGGGCCGGCCCATGGCTCACTTGGGAGAGTATGGTGCTGATAACACCAAGGCCATGGGCTCAGATCCCTATATAGGGATGGCCAGTTAGCTCACTTCAGAGAGCGTGGTGCTGACAACACCAAGTCAAGGGTTAAGATCCCCTTACCAGTCATCTTTAGAGAAAAAAAAAAAAGTTCTCAGTGGAAACCCCATTAACAAGATTTGGAAACTAAGACTTAGAAAGGGAGGTTTGATGATTTCTTAATGGTTACACAGCCGTTTAGGAACTATGTCAGAAGTGGAACCCAGGTCTTCTACTCTAAAACTCTTCTAATTTTCTCTGTAACATCATGCTGCCTTCCAGCATCCTGGCATTCAAGAAACCTGTGTCGGTTAGAACCTGGCATTCAAAAAACTGTGTGATAATATTAGGAAGCTCTCACTGTAAGCATCAAATTACAGGAGTGATGCCCTTGAGGCCTTGACCTTTGGTCTAAGATAAAGGTTCTGTTTCAATTTGCTGCAAGCCACAAGGACATTTACATATTTACCGATTAAGAGAGCTAGATGTTTTGGTTGCTCTGATGCCATCATTAATATCTTCCCATCCGGCCAAAATGATACAACAATCGATAAACAGACAGCCTCTCTGAGGCCCTGAGACAGCCAAATGTATTTACCAGCCAGTGTTTTTGTTAATTAGATAAAATCCCTGGATCAATGTGCAGAACATTTACCTATGCTGTAGCTAAGCACATTCTGGACACCTCAATCCTGGCACATGGACAGCAAGTGCCTCAAGCCCCAAGCTGGGGCATCCAGGACAACCAACAATGCAAAGATAGATAAATGTGTTTCTCTCTCAACAAAGCCCAACCCTTTCTTCTTTCCTGAACTGTAAACCAAATCAGATTTTTTTCCAAAGCCACCTAGTAAACCAGTTTGGGCTGCTATGAAATCCTTTATTTTCTAAAACAGTCAAACCGGAAATCAAAATAGGACATCAAAAGAACCTCCTAACTGATAATTAAGAGGTTTTTTTTTTGTTTTTGTTTTTGTTTTTTTTTGAGAGGCAGCATGTTATAAATAGTGGGAAGAGTCAGAAAGACCCAGACATTTATCTGACTAATTAATATTTCCCTTGAATATCTCACTGGCATGTTAAATTCAGCATGTTCAAAACTGAACTCATATTCCTTTCCTCTCAACCCAGTCTTCCTCTGGCATCCTCATCTCAGTGAATGGAAATAGCATCTACACAGATGATCACACCAGTGAACTGAAATTCATTAACAATTTCTTCTTCCTAATCAACCATATTCAATTCTTTTTTTTTTTGTCTTTTTTTTTTTTTGTGACCGGTAAGGGGATCATAACCCACCAGCCATCTCTATATAGGATCCGAACCCACGGCGGGAGCGCTGCTGCGCACCCAAGCGCTGCACTCTCCCGAGTGCGCCACGGGGCCGGCCCAAAATTCTATTCATTTAATGATCCAACATTCATTCACTGAATACTTACTGAGTATCAGGGACTATATCAGGCATTGATACCGTTCTAAATGTCACCAAGTCCTATCTAGCTTACTTCCTCCATCTCTGCTACTGACAGATTAGCCCAACTCACATCTTCTCTTGTCTGGGCTACTCCAGTTGCTTTTCAACCAGTCTCCCTGATCCACCATGACTGTCTACCAATCTGTTCTTCACTGAGCAACCAGAATGATCTTTTAAAATTACAAGTCTACATCATGCCACCATGTCTATCTATCTGTCTCTCTCAAATACATGGGCTTAAAATTCCTCCATGGTTGCCCAACTACTCTTAGGACAAAAACACAAATTGTTAATATGGTCCATAAACCCAGTGTGGTATGGTCCTCGCATTAACTCTCAATTTCATTTCACACCACTCTCCCCTTGCTTTCTACAATTTCTCAATTCCTCAATTTCTCCTCATCTTTTCTTGACTCAGGGCTTCCTTCCACCTGCTGTTCCCCCTAAATGAACTTTCTTCCACCTTTCTCTTCATCCATCAGAGCCCACTTCAATCTCTTTTACTCGGAGGCTTTCCCTTACTGATACATATCCCCACCTCTACCTCTCCCATACTCAAGGCTGAATTCCTGAGGGTCTGGTATTTCATTTTTTTTAAAAAAGATGACCAGTAAGGGGATCTTAACCCTTGACTTGGTGTTGTCAGCACCATGCTCACCCAGTGAGCTAACCAGCCATCCCTATGTGGGATCCGAACCCTTGGCCTTGGTGTTATCAGCACCGCACTCTCCCGAGTGAGCCACGGGCCGGCCCGTATTTCATTTTTTTTAAAAAAGGTTTTATTGAGATATAATTCACATACCATAAATTCCACACATTTGAAAGCATACAATTCAACTGCTTTTTAATATATTCAGAGTTGTGCAACCACGACTACAATCTAACTCCGGAACGTTTTCATCACGCCAAAAAAGAAAACACTGGATCCACTAGCAGTCATTCTCCTTCCCTCTACTCTGCTCTCCCCGCCCTTGGCAATCACTAATCTACTTTCTGTTTCTATGGATTTGTCTACTCTGGACATTTCACATAAATGGAATCATATAATATATGGCTGCTACAGCCAGAATGTTTGCATCTCCCCCAAATTTATGTTGAAACCCAATCCCCAATGTGATGAGGTGGGGACTTTGGGAGGTTATTAGGTCATGAGAGTGGAGCTCTCCTGAATGGGACTGGGTCCCTTATAAAGAGACCCCAGAGAGCTCTCTTCACCTTCCACCACGTGAAGACACACAGAGAAGACGGCCATCTATGGGCCCTCACTAGATACTAAATCTGCCAGAGATTTGATCTAGGACTTCCCAGCCTCCAGAACTGTGAGAAGTACATTTCTATTGTTTATAAGCCACCTGTATTAGTCCATTTCTGTTTCTTATAACAAAATATAAGGAACTGGGTAATTTGTTAGAAAATGAAACATATAGCTTACAGTTTCAGAGGCTGGAAGTCCAAAGTCCAGGGAACACATCTGGTGAACGTCTTGGTGGTGGCGACAGTGACACCTCACATTACCAGATGGTGGAAGCAGGGAGAGCAGAGGCTGCTCTTCACTCATTCTCATTTTAAAGCCCTCAGAACCATGCCCATGACCACCATTTTTAACCCATTCACTAGGCATTGTTCTTACAGTCTAATCACCTTTTTAAGGCCCCACCTCTCAATTACCATAATAGGATTTCCCACCCTTAACAGTTACAGTGGGGATTTAAGCTTCACTGAGGATGGGGGGGGGGGGGTCATCCAATCTACAGTACCACCCAATCTATGGTATTCTATTATAGCAGACCAAATCAACCAAGATAGTGGCCTTTTGTGACTGGCTTCTTTTACTTAGCATGATGCTTTTAAGGTTAATCCATGTTGTAGCATATGTCAACACTTCCTTCCTTTGTAATGATGAGTAACAGTCTGATGTATGGTTATATCATATTTCTATTTACCCATTCATTGGTGAATGTACTTGGAGGTTTCCACTTTTTTGCTAACATGAACAATGCTGCTATGAACATTCATGTACAATTATATTAATGTACATGTTTTTATTTCTCTGGGGTATATACCTAGAGTGGACCTGCTGGGTCATAAGGTAACTCTATGTTCAACATTTTGAGGAACTGCAAAATTGTTTTCCAAAGTGATTACACCATTTTACATCACTACCAGCAAAGTATGAGGGTTCCAATCTCTCCACATCCTCACCTACACTTGTTCTTGTCAGTCTTTTTTATTATAGTCATTCTAATGGGTGTGAAGTAGTGTCTCATTGTGGTTTTGATTTGTATTTCCTTGACTAATGACCTTGAGCATCTTTTCATGTGCTTATTAGTGACCTGTATATCTTCTTTGGAGAAATGTCTATTCAGATCCTTTGTCCTTAAATTAGGTTATCTTTTCATTGTTGAGTTATAAGAGTTCTTTTTTTTTTTTTGTCTTTTTTACTTACCGGTATCGGGATCGCAACCCTCGGTGTTGCACCCGCACCGCGCTCAGCCAGTGAGTGGGAACCGGTCTCCACATGGGATCCGAACCCTTGGCAAGAGCACCGCCGCGCTCCCAAGTGGCGCACTCTCCAGTGCGCCACCGGGCCGGCCCATAAGAGTTCTTTATATGCTGGTATTTTGATACAAGTCCATTATTAGATACAGTATATGATTTGCAAAACATTCTCTCATTATGTGAATCTTTTCACTTTTTTGATGGTGTCCTTTGAAGCACAAAACTTTTTAATTAATTAATTTTTTTTTTTTGGCTAGCTGGTATACAGATCAAACCCCAGACCTTGGCGTTATCAGCACCAAGCTCTACCAACTGAGCTAAGAGGCCAGCTCTAAAATTTTTAATTTTGATGAATTCCAGTTTATCTATTTTTTCCTTTGGTTGTTTGTGCTTTTGGTGCCACATCTAAGAAGGTTTAGCCTAATCTAAAGTTACAAAGATTTACTCCTATATTTTCTTCTATGAGTTTTATTGTTTTAGTTCTTACATTTAGGTCCATGACCAGATGAGTTAATTTTTATGCATGGTGTTAGGTAAGGTTCCAAATGCATTCTTTTACATGTGGATATCCAGTTGTCCCAGCACCATTTGTTGAAAAGACAAATTATTCTTCACTTTTGAGGCACATAATTATAATTGCATAATTAGTCATCCGGCTTCGAGGTAAACCACAGTACCAAGAAGACAGGGAGTCTTGTTCACTATTCTATCTCCAGCACTCAGCCCAGTGCCTAGCTCCTAATAAGCACTCAAAAAAATTGACTGAATGAATTAATAATTTTATTATCAGTAATAACTCTGCAACTCTATGGGTTATAAGCGTCATTTCCACGTTACTTACTCTCACAGAAGTTAGATAATTCGTGCCATGTTTTGCCAGTTCTCAATTTTTGACTATGTCCTCCTTCCTCGCCAAGAGGAACATGAGTTTCTCCAAGGCAAGGACTATTCCTCCTTCCTCATTGTATTGCCATCCTTCCTCCTCCAAATTCAGCTCAGGGCTACGAACAGAGCACAGGCTGGACAGATGGGCAACTGAGAGTCAAACAGATAGTCAATCAACACCCCCCATGACCAGGTTCCTACCTATCTCCAGTGGCCCCTGGCATCAGACTGTGACCCAGCAATAGCAAATAGTGTGTAACTTCCTGCCAGGGTGTTCCTTGCCTTGGTGCTACCTCTCATGCTGTCCCTTTTGCCTGAATGCCTTCCCCTTCTATTTGCTAAGCTCTATTGATATTTTAAGTCTCCACTAAGGTGCCATTTTCTCTAGGAAGGCTTCTCTGATTCCCCAGGCTGGTTAGGGGCATCTTCTGGGCTCCTGCAGCCCCTGTACTCTCTGTTTTATAGCACTGAGCACACCATTGCCACAGTCTACCCCAGACTCTGTCATCAAGGGCAGGAATCATGTCTAGTCAGGTGTCTCCTGTGCCAAGCAGAGAACCCAGCATACGGCAGATGCTCAGTAAATGTTTGTCCAATGAACAAATGAATCCTGGAAAGAAAGAGTAGGAGGCAGAGGTGCCAGACTGATGTGATGCCACCAGGCTTCCTTCATCAGAGACCGTTCAGGCTGATGAACAACCGATTGAAGTACTCAGTAGTCAGTAGAGAGGCCCCAGCTGGGAGAAGAGAAGTGGGTAGAGGTGTTGTCTTTCACCCAATTTTCCCTGAAGGAAATGTGATCTCCACTGGGGGAGAACAGGAGGCCTCATTCTTCCCAGTCCTGATAGTTGCTCAGATAGCTCAGCCTGAGCCTGGACAGATGTGCCTTAAGGCTGCCCTGTGCCCTAGGTTTCAGGTGAGTGGTTCCTGACTTGAGAAGCCAGGCTCAGGTTTGGGCTATGCCCAGGAGCAGGGCCACCTGCTCACACTGCTGACAGGCAGGAAAGGGGCCAGGCTTCCACTTCTGAAGAGCCAGTGCTGGATGAGCTTACAAGGTTTAAGTGCCTCAGGGGAAAAGGAGGGAAAGAGGGAGAGATCCAGCTTACTTCTGATCTAGCCAATGGGAGTATGGAAATAAGACTCTGGACTGCTTGCTCCAGTTATACTGAAAAGTCAGTAAAAAGCACATAAAGAAAAAAAAAAAAAACCACTAAAAAGTAAACGAGTTCTGATTGTGCTGGGGAACAGGGTAACAGACAGTAAGGAAGTAGACCTTGTCCCTGCCCTTGGGGAGGCACATGATCCAGTGGTTTAAGGCAAAGTCTAGCTCACAAACTTCTTAATAAATACAAAGAGCAAAGTGTGGCAAGTGGCAGATCGTACCCTGCCTCTTTAGCCAGGCAGCCCACACCACACACAATTAGCCAGCTCCCTGTAAAGTAGGTCAACAGTGCCCACACATCAGGGCTGCTGTCCAGAGCTGTTGGCTTGATGGCCTCATACTCAGTGAGGATTCCTGATGTGCTCCTGATTCGGTCAGAGTATAAACCTCACTGGTTTTCCTGTTTGTCGACTGACTGCCTCCTCAGTCTTGACATTCAGCCCTGCTTCTCCAACCTGACCTCCAACTTCTCTTCCAGAAAAGGATTCCCTGCTGCTACAGACTGGCATGACCTTCCTAGATGACCCTCATATCCTTCTTTATCAGAAGGGAGATGTGGGGCAGGGCCAGAAGTGAGCAAAGGAAGAGGAGATCATACCCAGCTGGGAGAAATCGAGGAAGGCTTCACAAGGGATGCAGCACTTGAGCTGAGCCTTAACAGCTAGTAGGATTTAAGCAGAAGGTGATGAGCACAGAGTCAAGAGGGTGGTCTGTGTGGAGGGCCTGCATCCAGGGCCCAGGGACTGCAGATTCCAGGGTGTCCTTAAAGAGGAGGATGAAGCATCTCCGCCTGAGCAGAAGAGCCTCAGGCTGCTGCCCTTCACTGTCCAGAGCTCTCCCAAGGCTCTGGGGCTAGGGACAGGAGCTGGGGTAGGTCAAAAAAGAGAGGCAAAGGGAGGCACAGTACAGAAAGGGCAAGGGGGAAACAACTGTAGAGGACAATATTGTTCACCAGGTCTGATTTTTATTCCAAATACTGATGTCATTGACCATACTGATGTCATTACCTAGCCATGTGTAAATTGTGTGTAAATTTTTTTCAAAAAAATTAAGAATGGGATTTTATTCTGCTATAGACAGATCTGTTGGGAAAGCTAATGGCCAGGACACACAAAGGAAGGAATAAAGAGCAGTATGAAGCACGTTTGCAGGGTCTAAGGCACAGAAAGGCTGAATGAGGACCTGCTTTCTAGCAAGGATGGTCAGGCTGTCCTCACCCCACCTCCCCCAGACCTGGCTCTGTTAGCAGGAAGAATTGTAATTGGCGGGTGACATGTCTGGTTCCTTGAGATCACAACCTGGAGCCCACTGGAAGCCCACTCATTCTTTCACAAGCAAGAACTGCTTTGGGTGAGGAGGGAGAAAAGGATGTCTTCACTCAGGCTTTCATCACCTCCAATCCGTCTTACTGAAACAGGCTCTTAACAGATCTGCCCTCAGCCTTTCCCCAATTCAAACCACCTTTCACCCATCTGAAACAGCCCTAACCAGGTCATTCCCCTGCTCAAAAACCTCCTGTGTCTCCCAAGTGCTTGCAGGGTGAGAGTTCAAAGCTCCTTACCCTGGGCATGGCAGGCCTCACTCACTCCAGCCTTTTCCAAATCACCTTCCCTCTCTCCCTACACCTTGAACCCTGCACCACTCCCACCTCGGCAGCACTGACATGTTCCCCGGGCCCAGCGGCCAGCCAGCATCTCCTAGTTCCTGCCTTTGCTCAGCTTGTTCCCCTGCTCTGTGGTTCTATATGAGACTGGGGCTGAGGGCAAGGTCTGTACCTTGCTCCTCTCTGACTTCCTCACATGGAGTCAGCCTGACCAAAGGAGGTGGAACAAGAGGAGGCAGGAGAGAAGCAGGCTAGAGTCTGGGGACATACATGAAAGGTCCCCATAGATAACAGTCCTCACAGACAATAATGAATGTTTCGAACAATTCTCCAAGTCACACATTCACCATAAGTTCAATCATTTCTGTATTCTTTGGGCAGGTGTATCTGAAAGAGCTAAGATAATCAGCTGAATGGAATAGCCTCCTGAGGATGATGGAAAGGCAGACTCACAGCATTGCTCTCTGCAAATGCGCTGCCTACACTGGGTTAGCCAGGTCTCGGAAAGGAGCAGACTGGCAGCCTTTGGCAGTTACCAACAGGTGATTCCAGGGTCAGCAAGGGTGAGTTTCTGCCCCCCTCACTCCTTTGTACTGCAGCAGAATGAAGTGAGGCTCATCTTTTTCTGGGGAAATGAAGATGCTGCACATAGCCTGCAGTTATGAATGGCTCTTATAACAAGACGACATCTGTGCTTGGTTTTTAAGATGCATCATTGCATGTTTATTAAACTATTGCTCCATCATATTTATTTGGCTACAAAACAACTCCCAGCCCATACTTCCAAAAGTGGTTTATTAAAACTAAGCCTTGAACATTAATACTCAAAAGCACCCTTGAGAATCAATAATAATGTTGCAGATAGAATGAAAGGGAATCAAAGCAGTAAGTCTTGGTGGGGCTGTGGCTGCCTTTCAACACTTTTTTGTATGTTCAGGCAGCTGGAGTGGGAAAGAGCACCACGGGTCCATGGCACTGGGTGCAGGAATAACTATCCTAACACCTGACTTCTGGTCTAAAAAATGTGTATGTGTTGGGCCGGCCTGTGGCTCACTTGGGAGAGTGTGGTGTTGATAACACCAAGGCCACGGGTTCGGATCCCATATAGGGATGGCCAGTTAGCTCACTGGGTGAGTGTGGTGCTGACAACACCAAGTCAAGGGTTAAGATCCCCTTACCGGTCATCTTTTAAAACAAATAATAATAATAAAAAAATAAAAGAAAAATGTGTATGTGTTGGGCCGGCCTGTGGCTCACTTGGGAGAGTGTGGTGTTGATAACACCAAGGCCACGGGTTCGGATCCCATATAGGGATGGCCAGTTAGCTCACTGGGTGAGTGTGGTGCTGACAACACCAAGTCAAGGGTTAAGATCCCCTTACCGGTCATCTTTTAAAACAAATAATAATAATAAAAAAATAAAATAAAAATGTGTATGTGATTGCAGGGAAGGGGGGTGTCCTATGGCCACCGAGATCTATACAAAGGGCCCAAACAGGCCAAGGTTAGGCCTGGTGGAGGTCAGTAGTTTCAGCAAAAATTAAACACCTCTGCCCCTATCCAATAGCCCCATAACTGATGCCCTGTGTTGGCCCCATTCTGAGCCTCCATCCTGGACACAGACTCTGCCCTGCCCCTGGCACCAGACTGAGTCCTGAGTTGAGTCTTGCTCCTGACCAAGAACAAGCTTTAAATTCAACCTGAGTGGTCCCAGGGCACCAGCTGAGCCACTGAGGCTGCAGAAATACAGTCTGTCCCCCAGCAGGGGCCCAGCATGGGCACCCAGCCCTGCAGGCAGGCCCTTTTAGCCCCAGAAGACCTTCTGGCAGAAAGGTCTCTTCCAGCTCCCTCCCAAATCCCCAAGCTTCTCCATGTCTGGCCACTTGCACCCCATCCAGGCAGCAAGCAATAACACAGGGCTACTTCCACAGAGAAACAAGAGCAAATTGGAATATTTAGAGAAGAACCCACAGGATATGGAAGGCACCCAAACCAACCCTGTGAAGAATAAAACAGCTGAAGGATTCAGGGATGTTTGGGGGTTGACTCCCTACCTTAAATATGTAAGGGTTGACCAGGGCCAAGGAAGACCAGGTGACTCAGTGACTACAGGGAGTCACAGAGGACAGTTACCAGCTTAGGGTGAGGATTTCTGCCATAGCTGAGTCATCACATGAGGAAGGGGTTTATCCTACTTAGCCCCTACTGTTGGGGACAGCAAGGCCTGGGGCAGAACACTCACCTGCTGACTTCTTGCATGTTGTTGGCACGAGCAGCTTCCATCAGGGCTGCATCTGAAAAGAGAGAAGGCACTGGTCAGATCCTGGCCAGGACCTACCCCTCAGGACTACTTAGGAGGCCCAGTAAGGCAGTGGAAGTGGAAGCCCTTCAGAAACTGGGGCTTTAACAAGCGAACTGATGCCATGATACATAAAAGAGAAGGCTGATTGTCCCCTCCCCACATGGTGTCCACTGTTAAGCTGACTTCCACACCTTTCTATGACAGAACCCAAACTCTTAACTCACCATACAGGGGATGCAGGTAAAGTGCTAGCACCATGTCTCACCTATGATGAATACTCAATGTGTGAATTCTTTTGTTCTTCATAAGCTATAAAGGTCTGTATACATATGTTTTATGTTATTATTATTGTTATCATTACTGATTCCCCAACCTTTTCCCACTTTCTCTCCAAACTCAGTTCTTCAGCGCAGTTCTGAATCTTGATGTCACAGGTCACAAACCCAAATGGAGGAATAGGATGGGGGAGCAGGCAGGAGTGTGGGCCCCTCTGAAAATGTAGAGAACCTCATCTAGACCTGGCTCCAACCCACTCTACCACCTACTCACCATGTGACTGTGGCAGTCCCTTTCCCTTTCAACCATAGTTTTTTTTTTTTATCATTATTACAAATAAAACTTTTTTTTAAAAATTTTATTTTGTCAATATACAATGTGGTTGATTATTGTGGCCCATTACCGAAACCTCCCTCCCTCCTTCCTCTCCCCGCTCCCACCCAACAATGTCCTTTCTGTTTGCTTGTCGTATCAACTTCAAGGAACTGTAGTTGTCATGTCTTCTTCCCCCGCTCCCCCCATCTCAACCACAGCTTTGCTGACTATAAAGCAGAGACAATAACCCTTGCTCTGCCAGCTCGCAAGAAAGTTGAGGAGATGAAATGATGGTTGAAAAATCTGAAAAATCCTCAGTGCCAAGCCCAGCTAAGGAGACCCAAAGCAGAGGGTTCGGATCCCTTAGGAATCACAAGGCCTAGTAGAAAAGCAATGCTGAGCCTGGCTTAGTTTGACCAGTGCAGCCTGCAGGTTGTTGGCACCACCTTGTGCCCAGAAAGAAAAACTGCCTGACCTGGAAAAAAAAAGTCAACAGCAAAGGCACAATTTTTTCAAATAGTCCAATACCAAGTGCCCATGGAGTACCTCTGTGCCCAGCCTGGTTCTGAGCTACATTGTTGGGCACTGGAGAGACTCATACCGAGCCCTGCCTCAGGGAGTTCTCAGTCCAGTAAAGAGAACTGGAATGGGTCTGTCCATCAGTCTCCTAGGGTTTCATCATCCAATGAAACAGAAGAGGATGCACTGGAGCAGGGTAGAAAGAGCAGGCAGACCTGGGCTCTTGTTCCAATTCTGCCACTTCTGCTGTATGACCTAGCCAACTCACCTAATCTACTGAGCCTCAGTTTCCTTATCTATACAACAAAGATAAGATATCCACCTTGTCATGCATATATGGTTCAGACACTGGTGCCTCAACCCCACCTCCGGGTCTAGACTCCAGGGCCAGGTCTTTCCTGTTTACCTTACCCAAACACACAGCCAACCATGCTCACAGCCTCCAGCTGGAAGGGGAACAAACCTTCCTTAGAGATGGCTGTATCCACTCTCCCCTGACTCTATAGAAAAAAAGTGGCTTCTGCAAGGTCACAGAGTAGATGAGGAATGGGCCAAGATTAGAACCAGAACCTACAGGCTCCTAAAGGGTTCAGTTTCTACTACACTGTAGTGAAGGCCTTGGCTCAAAACTGTAGTCAGGAGACAGGGTAGCTAGCAAGTCAGAAGGGTTGGTACTGGTCATGGTTTTGGTCATTATCTGTTTTGGTAAATAGATCCTGGTCTCCTTACTATAGTTCACATGCCACAAACTCCAGTCTGGAGGCCCCAGGAACCTCTTAGGCATGACCTTAGACACCTCTCCCCAGTTTATCCAAACATGCTGGCCTTGGGACATTCCCTGATCATGAACCTTCCATGGCTCTCCACTACCTCTAGAAGAAATTCCAAATCCTCCTGCCTGGCATCCAGGCTCCCGTCCATCTGCTTTCACCTCAGTCCAAATACTCCATCCTCCAAACAAGCTGACCACTCTGCTACATACCATGCTGACCTGCGACTCTTTTATCTTCATTCCCTTAAGTCTTTGCATAGAATACAATCCAACTCAAGACAGAGTACCTTCTAAATTCCAGACACTCTGATGGACAATGTGTAGGTATTAGAGAAAGGTGCTACTATCAACCTGGAAAAAAAAAAAAAAAAGATGCTTTCCCTGCTCCCATGGTGCTCACAATGTCATTCTCTTTCCAACTCCTGCTTCATCCTTCAGAACTCAAGTTCAAATTCCACATCTCCCCGGGGTTTCCAATTCTCCAGGAAGGTTTTCCTGCCCCTCCTGGCCCTCTGATTCCCCAACAACACACAGTAAGCACCACTCACCAGCCCTGCACACCGAACTGCCTGCACTGTCCCGTTGACTGATTTTGTGTTGTTAAGACTTCTCACACACCTAGCCCAAACTAAGCACACAAAGGCTATCCAAAAAAAAAAAAAAAATGATAAAAATTATAGAATGACAGCATTCTTCAGCTAGAAGTCTTTAGAATCTATATTAACACACTCACTTTGGAGAGAAAACGGAGAGGGCCAGTGAGGAGAAGCAAGAGTCCAAATTCACAATGGGAGTTAGACACAATCAAAACAAGATCCCCAGTGTCCTCATTCTCAGTCCAAAGCCCTTACTTTACAGCTGGCCACATTTTCCTGAAGAAACAAAAAGTCAAGGCAGTCACCACTCTTGCTCCAAAGTCTCAGAGCTTGGGATGCATGGAATCTATGAACACCACATGCCTCAGTCTTCCCCCATGAAGAATAACTGAGAACCTGAGAGACTGGGCTCATGCAGGCCAGAAGACCGGCTCTCTACCTACTCTCTCAGCCCCTGCACCCCACTGAGATGCCAATCTGGGTCAGCCATACCTCCGTGGTTGCTATGGGTCTCCAGAGATCCAATTTCCTTCTCCTGCCAACTGCCCCACATAGCAAGATCACCTCACACCTAAGACCAGGCACAGCAAAACCCTAGGAGACTGATGGACAGACCCAGGCCCTGTGAAATTACTCTTCACTATATGTGGGGAAACTGAGGCCAGAGAGGAGAAGGGGGAAAGCTGGCATTGGAACCAAGTCTCTTCTCAGGCCACGGTGGTGGGGATGGGGAGAGGAGGGGGGAGGGACTTTAAACCATGTGGTGGTGGTTGACCTTAAAAAACCCCGCGGTTTCCTGGAGACCTCTCGAAAGAGAAATTGGACCAGTCAGGGTGTAAGAGCATAAAGGGACTATGCTGTAATATTAGATGTTTAGCTTAATGCCCCCACTGCACAGATGGAGAAATAATGCCCAAAAGGAGGAAGCTAACTTGCAATGTGAAACTATAAATTCTGAGGCGGTGAGCTCTCCAGGGCAACACCCTGCCCCTGGAATTAGATGATGTCCGGGTCCCTCTAAGACTGAGATTCTGAGGATCTAAATCTATAAGCATCTCCCACCCTCCAAAGATGTAGAGTCAGGACATTCCTCCCGCCTCTCCCTTCCTCAAACCCAGACTGTTCCCATAATCACCCTTGTTGGATGGACTCTTGCTGTAGCATTGAACCACCAGTGCTGTGGCCAGGACCCACATGCCCAGTCCGGACCTGTTGGGAACCCCATGCCAGCTGTCCTGTCCCGGGGCTGTTTCTTCGGGACTGGGAAGGTGTCCCCACGTGGCAGCCGCGAGGCAATGGATCTCGGTGAGTCCTTCCCGGCGCCCCCCGGTGGCTGCCCCTCGGCCAGGAAGCAAGGTTGGCGTTGTTCCAGGGCGCCCCCAAGCGGCCGCCCTCAGCCACTGCGGCTCCCCGCGGTCCCCGGTGGTCATTCTCCGATCGGGGGCACCTCCATGGCTCCGGAGCGATGAGGACCTGAGCAGCCGGAGGAGGAGCCGCGGCGCCAGCGCTGTTCTCAACACGAGGGAGCCCAGCATCGTGACAGCTGCTTCGAAAACCCCCTGGTGTCGGCCCCTGTGCTGGCCACGTCCAACATGGCTGCCGCGGCGCGTTCGAAGACGCCGCGAACGAGGAAGTTTTGCGCACTACCTCACGGGAGTGGTAGTCCACAGCCTTAGATCTTTCCACAGCTGGAGAACAAATAAACTACACTTCCCAGAAGGCTGTGGGATTGTGTCACAATGACTGCCGACATAGAGGAGTCCGGGGCATGCTGGGAAATGGAGTTCGGGCGGAGAGGCGTGGCAAAAAGGAAAATGCCAAGGTTGGGCGTGGCGATTAGCGGTGAAGATTCAGATCCCAGAACCTCTTTCCTAGTTTAGTTACAAGGCACGACGCAGTTTCTGGCCTATGTAAGTTAAACAGGGATCTTCAGCAGAGGTCTACCATGAAATTTATGCTTATTTCTTTTAGACTATTTCTCTTTTCAGCCTGGGACGGCTTTTCAAAGTGATGTCAGAGGTAACCGGTGCACCTTAAATTGGAGTATCTTCTTTTCCTACACGGACTTCCTGTCGGTTGAAGAGCTGACTCCTGACCTAGCTTTCGCTATTGTGTTATTTTCAAAGGGCTTCCACGTTGGCTACCTCATGGCAGCTTCGTGCGGGAAGCTGGGCAAGAACTATTATTTTCTACAGTGAGGGAAACTAAAGCTCAAATGTGAAACGATTTGCTAATAAGTCATCTGGATTAAAGCTCAGGTCTTCTGATTCTGAGCCTATGCTATTCATTAACACCTGCACCCCATCCCGCTCCCTCTTTTCCAGACTGAACCCACAGATAGGCAAAAAAGGAAGCTCTTCCTTTGTGCCAGTTGTGTCTCTTGCACATCCCTTAGGGCTGCTCAAACTTCACATTTTTCAGAGCCTTCCCTGACCATTCTAGTTAAAACAGCAATCCAACCCTCACCCATCCTTATTCTGCCTAGCTTTTCTTCACAGTACTTACTCCTGACATACTAAATATTTGTTTATTGTCTGTCTCCAGTAGAATATGAACCCCACGAGACAGAGACTTTATTTTATATAACTAGCACCCAGAACAATGTTTGGAACAAAAGAGTCACTCAATAAAGATTTGTTCAGTGAATGGATTACCCTCACCTTATAAGTGTGGGGAAATGAATTGAGCTTTGGCATTCAGGCAGACCTGTATTTTAATTTTGACTCTTGCATTTACTACTTGTGACCTTGGACAAACTCTTTTACCCCTCTGATAGTTAATTTCTTCATTATTATCAAAGAAAATATTTCCTACCTTCAAGATGATTGCTTGTGTTAAATGAGGTAATATGTAGAAAGACTGACGCCATCCCTGGCTCACAGTAGGTTTTCAAGAAATGGCAGTATTCTCTGCTCGGGGGGGATCATTGGATTTCCTACTCTAAACGTCTTCAGGGCAGAGATGGAGTTTCTCATTTCCTCCGCCCTTAGTACGGCACACAGCAAATAGCTGTTGAATATATGAATAAATATTTGTAAAGTACTCAGTAGCTAAAGCATTTTGATATTCCTATTTTAAGAAGTTCCCAGGACATCCTGTTTTGTTGTCCACCCCATTCACTGTAGCAGCTTCACCCTCCCTGTATTCTTAGAATAGTTCTGCCTCACAATTTAGGGGGTCACAGCAGGAAGAGCAATCTCTGAACTCACTTTACCAGATGGGTCACAAGATGGAATGCATCTCAGAGTGTGCAGAGTTCAAATCATCTTGCTGCAGACGTATCCTATGGCTCTTCAATTTACTTAGTACTGCATAATTTTCAAAGCACTTACCCATTGATTTATTTGATATTCACAGATAACATCCTGAGGGATGCAAGGAAGGGTTTAATTACTATCAGCATTTGGTAGGGATACTGAGAAGGTTAAATGATCAATGTCTAACTGAGTGGGAAATAGTGGGGAAGTATGGAAACAACCATTAGAATCAGCTGGGACTCAGAGTGAAGTTTAGATGGTCAACAACCAATTCAAAAAACCCCTAGGTCACAGTACTAGTATCTTAAAAGAACTTCAACCCAGGATGGCTTCTTTTTGGTCTGCTCAGAAAGGGGGATTTATATTAGGTTTCAGTTATATTTATATTGGCCCTGAGCTTCTAGCTCTCGGGTTGAGGGACAGAGAACTTCAGCTTCATTTAGTTTGCAACAGGGTGACTGGGCGATATTGAGATGGGATTTAGGAGGAGGCAGGAAGTGAAGAATCAATGCAGTTGCTAGGGTTACCTACCTCTAGAGTGAAGCTGAAGGCCATTCTGTGCCACCCATTCTATAGACTTCTGAGGAAAATGCTTTTCCTGAAAAACAAAACAAAATACACATTTTTAAACAAAGAAATGGATAGTAGCTGGGGTTTTTCAACTATTGGAGAAGTATAATTAAAGAGAGAAAGCTAAAATGAACCTTATGGTACTAGATGGGGATCAGAGGTATCAATATAAACTTATGGTTTTAAAATATACATACATATGGATTGATACAGAAATATAAATATGTAAGTATGTATGGGTTAGTAGCATATTATATATGAAGTTACTTTTAAAAGTTTGTGAAAAAATAAAAGACAATATGAATGTAGTGGATTGAATTATGCCCCCCCCCCCAAACTCCTTGAAGCTTGAATTATGTCCTCCAGGTTTTATGTATTAGAAACTTAGCCCCTACTGTGACTGTTAAGAGGGTGGGAAAATCCTATTATGGTAATTGAAAGATGGAGGCTTGAAGAGGTGATTGGATTGTAGGACTGTGCAGTAGTGAATGGATTAAAAACGGTGGTCAGGGGCATGGTTCTGAGGGCTTTAAAAGAAGAGGAGAGTCTGTCTCTGCTGTCTCTTGCTTCTTCTCACCATGTGATCTGCTTGTACCCACCGGCTGCCTGCCATTTTCTGCCATGAGTAGAAACAGCCTGAGGCCCATGCCAGATGCAGCTGTCCCAGAATCATAAGCAAATAAGCCTTTGTTCTTTATAAATGACCCAGTCTCAGGAATTCTGTTATAGCAACACAAAAGGATTGATAAAATTAATCTTTCCATGAACTTTTTTTTTTTTTTTTTTTTTTAAAGATGACTGGTAAGGGGATCCTAACCCTTGACTTGGTGTTGTCAGCACCACGCTCACCCAGTGAGCAACCGGCCATCCCTATATAGGGATCCGAACCCGTGGCCTTGGTGTTATCAGCACCGCACTCTACCGAGTGAGCCACGGGCCAGCCTTCCATGAACTTTTTAGAGACCTTGAATATTACCTAGCTCTGTTCTCTGAGAGGGTCTAGAATCTATAACAACCTAAAAACTGCATATACCTAACATAATCTTATGTGCCAGAAAGTAAGGAAATGCTCAAAACCAGGTGCAGGCTTGTGGAAAAAACACAGGAGTCAGTGTGAAGGAGTTCCTGATGACCTAAGCTGGAGCAATCTGACTGAAAAATAATGATAATATGGGGTTTTTACCCACAGAGTAATACAAATATCTATGAGGCTATAGTGATATAAATAATCAAATAAATAAATAAATAGATAAATGGGGGAGAAATGGGGGAATAGACAGCTCTTCTTTAAATTGCAAGTTCAGTCAATAAGTGTAGAAGGAAGAGGGAAATAGAGAATTACTATAAGGCCCACATCACAGTGATAAATGTTTCAGACAAGATGCATGGATGATGCTAAAATTAGTGGATAAAAGTTTGAGGAGAAACAGGATTTGTATCATCTCAAAGTATCTCCTGCAAGATACTTATCAACCACAAAAACTTCACAGTGGAGAAACCTGGCAGATATCAACTTAACATGATCAAGGTAAACATCCCCAGTGTTGTGGACTGATCACCAAGCTTCATTCCCACTGTAACAGTATTAAGAGGATGGGAAATGAAACTATGACAATGTTGAAAGGTGTTCCCTTTAAGAGGTGATTGGATTGAGAGGACTGTGCTTTCACGAATGGATTAATCCATTCATGGAGTAATGGGTTAACAGTTTAATGGGTTATCAAGGGAATGAACAGGTGACTTTATGAGAGCAAGTGAGTACATTAATAAGTTTTCTTGCCATTCTCACCATGTGATATTTTGTATGGGCACGGGACTCTGTAGGGAGTCCACATCAAATGTGTCCCCTGGACCTTGGAATTCCCAGTCTCCAAAATGGTAAGAAATAAATTTCATTTTTTTATAAATTACCCAGTTTCAGGTTGAAAGAAAGTGAGCTGAGATGCTGGGTACCGTTCAAGCTTTATTAAGGGAAAAGAATCTGCCAGGCTCTGCCCAAAGTAGGGGGCAGCCCAGGGCTGCCCTCAAAATGAAGGGCAGCAGCTAACCTAGGGCAGTGGGAGCTTATATTGATATGTTGGCACCAAGAGCTGGTAATGTAATTCCGGGGTGGGGATTGAGTTAGGTCATGGAAATGGAGAGTTCTGCGCATGTGGAAACACTGAAAGTTTCATTTTCTCTGAAACCATGAGGCTTCTTGTAAAAGAATGGAGGAGGAGAGAGGAGGAGGTGGGCGGCACCATTTGGTACTTGGGCTTGTCTAAAGTGGGGCTGGTTATGTTGCAGATCTATTATTCCCGCCTTTTAAGTATTGGAAAAAGGGGGAAAGGGCAGAGGTCTCATTCTTCTGAAGCTACTTCCTGCTGGAGGTTGAAGGGAGAGGAAAAATCAGGTGGAAAAATCAGGCCAAACAAAAACACCGCATTGCATTCCTGGGGGAGAGCCGTATTCTTCCAGGTCTCTGAACTGGAGAGGCCGGTATCGTCCTCCAATGAAGAGTTCAGCAACCTTTTGGTTGGTGAAAGCCTGCATACATTCCTGTAAGAAATTAGAGAAACATCAAAAGAGACAGGGACCAAAAAGTAGGATGAGTCCCAGCCCAGTAAGGGGTCCTAGTAGGGGCATGAGCCAGGGTATCCAAGGGTTCACTGAAACGGTTTAAGTTGTTTTGGATGAACCCAGACTCATTTACATAACAACAGCATTGCTCCCCAAGAAGAGGCGGGCGCCTTCCTTCTCAGCTGGAAGGAAGTAAAGGGCCTGATGGTTCTGTAAAGCGACTGTCGGGAGTGAGGTGACCTGTCGCTGGAGGGAGGAGATGCTGTCTATGCTTAGTTCTGAGAGTTTTTGATAGAATTGAGAGGCAGTAGCAGGGCCCGCTACATCAGTCCCAGTTGCAGGAAGGATCCCTGCCCCAATTAAAAAGGTACAATTAGTGCCCTACAGGAGCAGGGACACTTCCTGAGGGGGGGTCCGAAGTTAGTCCCAGTCCCGTCTCCATCTCTCCATCTGTCTGGAAGGTGATGTCAGGGACGAGTTAAAAGAATGTGCAAGAAATCGTGTTGGGGGCAGGCAACAGGATAATGTAGTTTCACAAGGAAATATATTCCAGTGTTAGGGCATGGATGAGGAGGGGTAAGTGAGTGGCAGCATCTGGTGCTAGTGAGGCAGTGTGGGCAGGCCCCGCACAAGGCTGACAGTCCCCACTGAGGTGACATTAGAGGAAAGTGAAGAGACATTTGTGGAAACCTTGCGGGCCGCATTGACAGGGAGGGGGGTGACCACAAAAAGTTTCTCACAAAGTGGGAGACAGATGAGTCACTCGGGGACCAGTCTGATTCGCTGAGGACTGCATCGTCCCTGTGGACCTGGAACCTCCATGTTCCAGGTTAGGGGGAGCACTGAGATAGGAGGAAAACACGGGAAGGATGCAAAGGGTTAGGGAGCCCAAAGAACTTAAAGGGGGCACATTGTGAACAGACAGTGTAATACCCCCCCCCGTGTGAGGGACGTGAAGCGGCCTGCAGGAGTGAGAGGAAAATCGCTGGGGAAAGATCATCCTTCTGGGATTGGAGGAAGAGCGGAGGTCCTGGAGATTTTCCATTTTGTGGATCCCAAAATGGATGAAGTGTGAGGAGATGTAGGGCTGGGGGTTGAGCAGGGGGACCCCTCTGGCTTGGTGTAAACAGATTCTTTGGGTAAAGTCTCAGGAGCTAGTTTTACTAAGGATAAGTGATGCCAAGGGGCCTTTCCTAGTACTTTTACTGCCATGGAGTTGTGAGAAGTGCTGTGTAAGGCCCTTCCCAGCATGGTGAGAGGGGCTTTGGGATTTGGGTTTTAATATGCACTTGCTGTCCCGGGCTCAGTTTAAAGTCTGAGGGGGTGGTGGGGAAGTACGAGGTAATAGAAGGTTGGCTTTTTCCTGAAGAAGATCCCTAATGCATGAAAGAGCAGGGAGATACTGGCCTAAAGGCGATGAGCTGGAAGGGAGAGGTTAGTGAGAGTGAAGGGCCGACCGTACATAATAAGTTCGAGGGGGCTGAGGCCTGTGGGCTTGCGGGGGGCAGCCCGTAGACGAGTGAGTGACTGGTGGGGAGGCCAAAACAAGGGACGATTTCTGAGGTGACAGCATGCGTTACTGCTGTAGCAGCCTCTGAAGTGCAGGGAAAAGCTTCAACCCAATGTGAAAAGGTCGTGTCCTTTTGTGGGGAGGCATGTGAGTAAAGTCAATTTGCCTGTACTGGCCAGGAGTGTATTCTCTGGCCTGGTGGGTGGGAAAGGACCAAACTTGGAGCAACAAGTACATGAAAGACAGTTGTGAGTGATTTGTTTTAGTAACTTGGCCATGTGCGGAGAGTAATATAAGGGCTGAAGAAGGTGTACTAGGGGTTCATAGCCTATATGAGCCAAATTATAGAAATCTAAAAGGATTTGCTCAGCTTGTATGGTAGGGAGGACATAGCGACCAGAGACAGTATATCAGTTGTCCTTCCTCTGTGCCCCCCAACTGTTGGAGGTGTTGTATTTCTTGGAGTGTGTATTGGGATAAGGGCATAGGGGTCATGAGAAAAACCTGAGCAGGAGAGGAAGAGTGGGGGCCTGGTGACTGAGCAGCCTGTTTTGCGGTTAGATCTGCCAGTTTGTTTCCCTGGGCTATAGGGTTGTTGGAGGCTTGGTGTCCTCTGCAGTGTATAACCCCAACCTCCTTTGGGAGCTGTGCAGCCTCAATAGTTTGTGTTAGATTTATTATGGCATAACCCATCCGGGGGGTGGGCATGGAGGTGGCACTCCCACCTATGAACCATGTAATGGGATGCAGGGAGATGTGTGGAAAGGGATTGCGAAAGAGGTCTAAAGCCTACATGCAATTGTGTTCTAAGGGTCGTGAGTGTTTGGGGATGAGAGTGACTGGATTTAAGGGAGTGTGAGGTTTAAAGGAGAACCGGGAATTTTCAATGAAAGTAAGGTGAATAAGTTGTACATAGGAAAGGGAGAGAATTTACTTGGCATTATGGCTGAGAAGGTCTTGACTGTTTGCTGTCCAAAAGTTACTTTAGAGCTTTCTTGTGTTAAAAGGGTGGCTGCTGCCAAGGCCCATAAACAGGGGGCCCATCCTTGAGCTGTGGTGTATAGTTGTTTAAAGAGGTATGCAACAGGGAAGAAAATATCTCCTGCCTTTTGTCCCAAAACCCCAACTGCCAATCCTTGGGTTTTAGTGACATATAGGACAAAGGGATGAGATAAGTTTGGGAGAGATAGAGCAGGGGCTGCGAGGAGAGTGGCTTTTAATTGCTGAAAGAGAGAATGAATGGGCTTTGTGGGATCTAGAGGAATGGCAGGATCCCCTTTGGCTGCCCCATAAAGGGGTTTTGCTAGCACGCCAAAGTTAGGAATCCATAGTGGATTCCTTGGGCTTGCAGTGAAGATACCCTGCAAGCCCAAGAAAGAAAAGATTTCACCTTTTGTGGTAGGAGTAAGGAGTTTGGAAATTAGACTCTTGTGAATCCACCATTATTTCTCTGGTGTTGGGGGTGCGGTGTACTCCCCAGTAGATGACTGAAGGGGAAGAAATTTGTGCCTTGCTGAGGGACACTTGACATCCCTTGGAGGCCAGGAAATTAAGGAGAGCAACAGTGTGGGCCTATGAATCCTCATAAGAGGGGCTACAAAGGAGGAGGTCACCCACATAGTGTACTAAAGTGCTAGAGGTTAGGGGAAGTTCAGATAAGTCTTGAGCTAAGGCCTGGCTGGAAAGTGGAGCTATCCCAAAACCCCTGACATAGTACTGTCCAAGTAAGTTGTTGGGAATGGCGCATGTCAGGATTAGTCCTGTACTAAATGGTATGAGCCATTAGGCTTTATAACCCAAAGGATGGGTGTATTAAAAGGTGAGTGGGTAGGCCGTGAGAGATGAGAAGAAAGGAGTTTGTTTATAAGGGGCTTTAACCCTATTAGGTGTTTATTAGCGATGGGGTGTTGTGGGACTCATGGAACAAAGAAGGGTTCCGCAATTTAGCAAAGATAGGGGAATGGTACATAGCAATGGGGGAAAAGAAGTGTCCCATACTAGGGATTAACCTTGTCCAAGGGGGAGGGGAAGGTGGAAGCTCCAGGGGCCAGGTCTGGGAGTGGCCTGTAACAGGAGTTAAAGTGTTTAGGGTAAGAATAGCTTTGAATTTGAAAAGAATGTCCCATCCCAGTAAGAGGGATGGGCATTGAGGCATTATTAAAAACTTGTGAATTGGGTGTTTGTAGGGTGCAGGAAAGGGGCTGAGTGATCCATGGGTGGTATTCTGATCCCATGACCCCTACTATTGTGATAGAGGATGGGGTTGTTGGTCCTGCATAATCAGGAAGGGTAGAGTAAATGGCCCCTGTACTGATGACAAAAGAGATCAGCTTACCTGCCACAAGGTGAGTTACCCTGGGCTCATGTGTGGTGATCTCCGTGGGGGCATCAGGCCCTGGGCATCATCGGTCTTCCTCCTGGGCAAAGCCAAGAAGCTCCAGTAGGGATGGCTGTGAAACCAAAGGCTGTAGGTTCGGGACTGGGCCACTCCCTCTCTGGCAAGTGGCACAGTCAATCCCCCAGTGATCTGGCCATTTGCAATGAGGACAGGACCCCGGAGGAGGCCGTGGATTGGGATATGCTCATGCCCAGTGGCCCAGTTGACCACATTTGAAGTGGTTCCCGGGTGGCTTGCCTCTTGAGGCAGCCAGCTTTGGAGTATGTGAGCCATGGATGGCATTAACCAGGAGCTGGTATTTGGCCTGATCTCTTTTATAGTTTTTTTGAGTATCAGGGGCTGATCGGATAATGAAATGAGAGTGTAAGAGGGGCATGCCTTCAGGGGAGTTTGGGTCTATACGTGTGTGTTCATGTAAAGCCTCAGAGAGGCAGGTTGGAAGCTTGTTGGGATTTTCAGTGGATCTCTGTGTGATTTCTCTAAGCTTGTCATAATTGACTGACTTGTGAGTAGTCTTTTGGAGGCCATGAAGTAGGTGTGTGATCATGTTATCCTGGAGATCCCAATCCCCAGTGGCCAGCCTGGTAGTCCCAATCTGGGTCCATGCAAGGAACAGCAATGGCTCCCACAGGCCGCCTATTATTTTGAGCATGTACCTGAGCCGCCATCCAGACCTGCTCCCTGTACATGGACTTGGACAATTCCTTCCATCGCAGCCACTTCATGGAAGGGTTATAAAAAGCCGGAGCTGAGGCAGGGTTGTTACCTGATGAAGGGGGAAAAGGAGAAGGGTTCAGTGGCTGAGGACGAGCGTCTTGAGACCAGGTAGAGGGAAGAGAGGGAAATGTGGAAGGGGCTGGTGAAGGATTTGGAGCATATGGAGGTAGTTGAGGTGGCCTGTACAGGTAGCAGAGTAGTCTGACAGATCAGGGGATTGATCCGAGTCTGGAAGGAGAGGTCAAACATGAGCTAGGAGAATTCGAGACATAGGACAGTTCTGACAGAGAGAAAGAGCATTCAGAGATGGGAGAAGGCCTGAAAATAAAGGAATCTCCGTCCTGCCACTTCAGTGAGTATCTAAATTAAGAGTGCCATCTTGTGGCCACTGGGAGCCATTGTAATGAGGCGTTCTAGTTTTAATGTTTCCCTGGAGGCCAAGAAGTTGACCAGGAGACAGCCCAAGTGTGTAGAGCATGGAGGTATGGATCATGAGGATCCCGTGTAGAGGGCGAGAAAGGGTGCAGGCAGTCCTGGTAGAAGAAGAATACCACCAAGGAGCATCCTCATTGGTGTGCATCTTTTCAAGGAAAAAGCCAAGACCAGCTAATGAAGCATCCTTCAATACCTGGGGGCATGAGAAAAGTTCCCTTGGCCAGTCACCTGGGCTTTGTAGAGACCGGAGTCTTAGAGAGTAGTTGGGGGAACCACAGAAGTAGGCAGGACAGACCCACTGACTCACCCTGAATTGAGGCTGGTGTTGGATGAGTTGGTCTGAAACGGCAAAAGTAAAGAGTCCCAGAGGCACCCAGTTTCGGCAGGTCAGGGAAGGGTGGCCGGGAGCCAATCAACCCAAGAGAGGGGATCAGCCGACAGTCTGGCCAAGACTCTTCCCGGGTTTTGGCACTATAATGAAAGAAAGTGAGCTGAGATGCTGGGTACCATTCAAGCTTTATTAAGGGAATAGAGTCTGCAGGGCTGTGCCCAAAGTGGGTGGCAGCCCAGGGCTGCCCTCAAAATGGAAGGCAGCAGCTAACCTAGGGTGGTGGGAGCTTATATTGGTATGTTGGTGCCAAGAGCTGGGTGATGTAATTCCAGGGTGGGGATTGAGTTAGGTCATGCGGATGGAGAGTTCTGTGCATGGAGAAATGCCGAAAGTTTTGTTTTCTCTGAAACATGAGACTTCTTGTAAAAGAGAATGGGGGAGGGGAGGGGAGGAGGTGGATGGTGCCGTTTTGTACTTGGGCTTGTCTAAAATGGCGCTGGTTATGTTGCAGATCTATTACAGGTATTCTGTAATAAGCAACAGAAAATGGACTAATACACCCAGTAATAAGACGGGTACACATCAAGAATCCCTTGATATGATGCACTGAGAAGGACACAACATCATGATTGTGGCATTCTTTTCAAGCATGCATAACCTTACTCCAATCATGAGAAAACAAAACATGGGCCGGCCTGTGGCTCACTCGGGAGAGTGCGGTGCTGATAGCACCAGGGCCACGGGTTCGGATCCCACATAGGGATGGCCAGTTCGCTCACTGGGTGAGCGTGGTGCTGACAACACCAAGTCAAGGGTTAAGATCCCCTTACCGGTCATCTTTTTAAAAAAAAAAAAAGAAAACAAAACAAACACCAACTGAATCAAAAGACAAATGTGAAGAAGAAATGATAAAAATGCTAGAAGAAAACATTAAGTGATTTTAAAAAATAACTTCAGAGTAGAGAAGCTTTATAAGATGATGCAAAACTCAGAACCTGCAATAGAAAAGATTAATATGTTTGACTTTACAAAAAATAATTCTGATGGAGAAATACCAGGAACAGTAAAAAATACAAATGACAATCTTGGAAGAATATATTCATACCACAGTGATAAAGAGTTAAGTAATATAGAGAACACCTAAAAATATGAAAAAGACATATAATGCAATAGATAAGTGGATGAGGGCAATGCCTCTGCTAGCTATGCTGCACCTCTTGAAAGAGTAAAAAAAGGGGCCCCCTTGGGATGAACTAGAAAAAGGGACCCATGGGCACTGTGGTGGCTCAGTGAGCAGAGTGCTGCCAGATTTCAGCTTCCACCTTCTTTATTGGTTTATGCTTTTGAGCAGCACATGAACTGCATATCCAAACATGGCAGCACCAGGCAAAGGACTTGACTGAACAGCTCGTGGTAAATGAAATACAAATCATATCTAAACATATGAAAATATGCTCAACTACACCTGTGATAAGAAACATACAAATTAAAATTATAATGTTTTATATCTTGCAGCATATACAGAAATGAACTCTGATGGATCTTGGACGTGACTGGCACCATTTACACACACTGAGCACAAAATGGCCACCAGCCTGTCCCTTACGAGAAACCTTGTGGTTTCTGAGAAATAGAAACTCCTCTTCTTCTGCATGGGTGCACCCTTCCACCTGATTGCATCAGCCAGCGTTACCTTCCACACCAGCACCAAACCCCTCCCTGATTACGTCAGCCTTCCTTACAGCCTATACAAGCCCTCCCACCCTGATGCCAGCTGCTGCTCTCCATTTTGAGTGCAGCCTGGCAGATTCTTTTCCTTTAATAAAACTTGATTGGTACCCAACGTTTCAGCTCACTTTATTTCAAATTCAAAATGGATTATAGACCTAAATGTAAAAACTAAAATTCTGAAAGCTCTGGAAGAAAACAAGAGAAAACGTTTGTGACTTTGGGTAAGGCAGATTTCTTAGATATAACACCAAAAACATAATCCATAAAAGAAAAAAAAAATCAGGCTTTATCAAAATTAAGAACTTTTGCTCCTCAAAAGCCACTGTTAGAGAATGCGCAAAACACAGAAGAGGAGAAAATATTTGCAAATCATATATTCAATAAAGGACTTACGACAGAATTAAAAACAAACAAACTCAAAACTCAATGATAAAAAGACAACCCAATTTATAAACTTCAATACCTTAGGGAAATGAAAATTAAAACGATTAAGGGCTGGCTCATGGCTCACTTGGGAGAGTGTGGTGCT